>NC_034180.2:4576329-4606898 GCF_002021735.2 Oncorhynchus kisutch | reverse complement strand
TACATTTCTTAAAGGTCAAAATTACTGTCATCCAAAAGCCCAGATAATTATAGGCGGAACCTGCTCGATTAAAGACCATCCAATCCATAAATGTGTAAGCCAGCACAAGTATTCTACGAGAATTTAAAAAAACAGCATACATTTAGTGTTTCCCCGGCATTAAGTACCCATTTTAAATCGACAAGGTCCTTTTGCAAGGAGACTAAATCAGATTGCAGCTCCAACATAGCCTGGTCAGCCGTAGCGGCAGTAGTGTACATAACAGTGACATCTGCATACAGATCAATGTTACAGGTTTTTGTAGATAGACCAATATTATTTATATAAATTGTCAAGCGGACAGGTCCCAAAAACACAGACTGTCTGAGCAAGGCGTAGCTTAGGATTTAAACAGTTAAACGGTGTTTGGACCGACCTGGCTAGGCCTCTGAGGAACCTATGAGAGCACAGGGAGTACTTCTCAAGGTTTCCCTAATCTCAGGGGAACGGAACTGTCGGCTGGGTAGTGATAAACAGTGGTGAGAACTATGGAGAAGGATAAAACTCAGCAACTGTGTGTGTGTATGTATGTGCGTAGGATACCTACTGTTTGTGTGTGAAGGTATGCGTAAGGAGCCAGTATAAAATGGATGTTTTTGTACAACGGACTAGGACATCCTTGTGAATAAACATTTTATTTTATTTATACTTTTTGAATTTTAGCCCTTTTTCTCCCCAATGTATCCAATTGTTGTAGTAGCTACTATCTTGTCTGATCGCTACAACTCCCATACAGGCTCGGGAGAGACGAAGGTTGAAAGTCATGCATCCTCCGATACACAACCCAACCAGCCGCACTGCTTCTTAACACAGTGCGCATCCAACCCGGAAGCCAGCCGCACAATGTGTCAGAGGATACACCGTGCACCCGGCAACCTTGGTTAGCGCACACTGCGCCCGGCCCGCCACAGGAGTCACTGGTGCACGATGAGACAAGGACATCCCTACCGACCAAGCCCTCCCTAACCCAGACGACACTAGGCCAATTGTGCATCGCCCCACAGACCTCCCGGTCACGGCCGGTTTACGGACAGAGGCTGGGTGCGAACCCAGGGACTCTGATGGCACAGCTGGCGCTGCAGTACAGCGCCCTAACCACTGCACCACCCGGGAGGCTGTGAATAAACATTTTGACTATTGTAAACTGAGAATCTGTCTGTTCATTTAAACCAGAATCTTACAAACTCTGGGTTGCAGACTAATTGAAGTTTATGAACATTGATAACAAAATTCTCATAACACTCATGCTACAAACCAGACAGAAACAGAACATAACAGAACATGTAAGCTCATACATAGACAAAACAACATAGACAAAATGCATAGACAAAACGCATAGACAAATCTCATAGACAAAACACAGCTTGACTCCTCCCCTTCTCTCTCCTCCCCTCATTCTATCTCCTCCTCCCCTCTTTTCCCTACCTTCACGCCAGCATAGTTCTTAGCGTACCACTCCAGATTGTCTGTGTCCATTTTCCAGAAGGATCTCTTCACCCTCTAGTCTCTCCAAAGCAAGATGAACTAGGATTGCTGTTACAGGGAGGGTAGCTAGCTAAACAGATTAACAAAGCTCTCTGTTACAGGGAAGGTAGCCAGCTAACAGATTAACAAAGCTCTCTGTTACAGGGAAGGTATCCAGT
This sequence comes from Oncorhynchus kisutch, assembly GCF_002021735.2. Classification (NCBI taxonomy): domain Eukaryota; kingdom Metazoa; phylum Chordata; class Actinopteri; order Salmoniformes; family Salmonidae; genus Oncorhynchus; species Oncorhynchus kisutch. The sequence goes on along the minus strand of NC_034180.2, from coordinate 4,605,216 downwards.
TAACAGATTAACAAAGCTCTCTGTTACAGGGAAGGTAGCCAGCTAACAGATTAACAAAGCTCTCTGTTACAGGGAAGGTAGCTAGCTAACAGATTAACAAAGCTCTCTGTTACAGGGAAGGTAGCCAGCTAACAGATTAACAAAGCTCTCTGTTACAGGGAAGGTAGCTAGCTAACAGATTAACAAAGCTCTCTGTTACAGGGAAGGTAGCCAGCTAACAGATTAACAAAGCTCTCTGTTACAGGGAAGGTAGCTAGCTAACAGATTAACAAAGCTCTCTGTTACAGGGAAGGTAGCCAGCTAACAGATTAACAAAGCTCTCTGTTACAGGGAAGGTAGCCAGCTAACAGATTAACAAAGCTCTCTGTTACAAGGAAGGTAGCAAGCTAACAGATTGACAAGGCTCTCTGTTAGAGGCAAGGTAGCTAGCTAACAGATTGACAAGACTCTCTGTTAGAGGCAAGGTAGCTAGCTAACAGATTGACAAGGCTCTCCGTTAGAGGGAAGGTAGCTAGCTAAACTTACAGAGCTGAGGTGTGGTGATGTTGTCACAGCGAAGACAGAGCCGGCGAGTGAAGAGAGAGGAGCCTTGTGTGTACGTCTCAGAGATAGAGACGGAGGAGTGTGTGTATGTGTGCGTGTGTGTATGTGTGTGTGTGTGTGCACTCATTGACTGGTGCAGTGTAGTTGTGTGTGTGTGTGTGTGTGTGTGTGTGTGTGTGTGTGTGTGTGTGTGTGTGTGTGTGTGTGTGTGTGTGTGTGTGTGTGTGTGTGTGTGTGGGAGACAAGTGCAGCCCCCGCCGGTAGCCAGGCAACTGCAGCTCCCTGTATTAAAATTAGTGCCTTTTAACTCCCCCTCCTACACACACACACACACACACACACACACACACACACACACACACACACACACACACACACCCCGATATACACATACATATGTGAACCTACCATGTACCATGATGATAAATCCCCTACCTCCACACACCTATGCACAATGCATACACACACAAACATACAAGTATCTACACACACTCAGGGCGTAACGTAAACAACACACACTTCCTCGCCCTAACCCCCTGACTGCACACCTCACCCACACCCACTCTCTCTGACTCAGTGTACAACCCAGTGTCCATCTCCCCCACACCTCAAACCACCGAACTAACCCACCGTTCCCCCTTGTCATCCCTGGATCCAGTCTCCTGTGTAGCTGGCTCTCTCATCCGTCAGATAATGGTAACAATGCAATCAGCGTAATGGCCCCTGCTGATAAGGACACAGTGGAGAGATCCCTCACTGGGTCTAGAGAGGCTAGCAATCTCTATTATAAAGCCTCAATCTGCATGACAATGATGGTGGAAAAAGACAGGATGCTGGAGATGGAGATATTCCTGACTTTGAGTATGGGATTGGTCTCTAAACTCATCTGAGGATCTGAGATTGGTTGAGGGGGCTTGGAGGGTCTTCATATGATATTTTACAGAGAGAGAGAGAGGAGAGAGGAGAGAGAGAGAGAGAGAGAGAGAGAGAGAGAGAGAGAGAGAGAGAGAGAGAGAGAGAGAGAGAGGAGAGAGGAGAGAGAGAGAGAGAGAGAGAGAGAGAGAGAGAGAGGAGTGAGTGAGAGAGAGAGAGAGAGACAGAGAGAGAGAGAGGAGAGAGAGAGAGAGAGAGAGAGAGAGAGAGAGAGAGAGAGAGAGAGAGAGAGTTTGTGTGTGAGCGGGAGTGTGCGTTTGGAGCAAATGGAATGGCATCAAACACATAGAACCCATGTATTTGATACCATTCCAACCATGACCACAAGCCCATCCTCCCCAATTAAGGTGCCACCAACCTCCTGTGGCATCCATGTATGTGTGTGTGTGTGTGTGTGTGTGTGTGTGTGTGTGTGTGCGTGTGTGTGTGTGTGTGTGTGCGTGCGTGTGTGTGTGCGTGCGTGTGTGTGTGTGTGTGTGTGTGTGTGTGTGTGTGTGTGTGTGTGTGTGTGTGTGTGTGTGTGTGTGTGTGTGTGTGTGTGTGTGCGTGTGTGTGTGGACAGGACAGTAGATACGGTAATGACTAGAGACACACTAGTCTCTAATTAGCAGGAGAATGACAAATGTACCTTCAACTTTTGAATGAATGGATTAGATGGAGAGTCAAGTGTTTGCTCAGTTTGTAGATCATAGTGCTTGCAACGCCATGACAGTATTACCCGGACCACCCATATGTTAAAAAACATGTATGTACGCATGACTGTAAGTCACTTAATGGTATATGTATTATTCTGTGTGTCATGTGGTGGACATGGGTGGAGGAGAGGTGAATGGATGTGTAGGTGGGTTTGTTCAGTGATGCCAGGAATATGTCCGTGATCGGACTCACATCCCAGCACCCTCGGCTACGGGGGTGAGAGACAGAGAGGAAACTTGGTGCAGCGTTACCTAGGCGATGGAAGCAGACTCAGGAAGGCTGTTCAACTGGAGTAGCACTGAGCACTGCTTGAGGGAGAGAAAAGAGTGACGGGGGAGAAGTGGGGAGAGGGAGAACAGACAGAGTGTGAGTGAGAAAGAGAAAGTTGCTCATCCTTACTGAAAGAGTTAAACCATCCATTCAGAGTACGAATGATAAAATCATAACTATAAAACGGGTGGTTTGAGCCCTGAATGCTGATTGGCTGAAAGCTGTGGTATATCAGACAGTATACCATGGGTATGACAAAAAATATTATTTACTGGTCTAATTACATTGGTAACCAGTTATAATAGCAATAAGTTCTTGTGGTATATGGCCAATGAATGGGCTGTGTCCAGGCACTCTACATTCCGTCGTGCATAAGAACAGCCCTTAGCTGTGGTATATTGGCCATATACCCCACTTCCCCGGGCCTTATTGCTTAAGTATAGACTAATGACACCAAGTCCTCTTCTTTTCCCCAAAGCAACTTTTTTTGCCTAGTTGCCTGACAATGCACTTTCCATTAAGCTACAGTATAAATACCACAGCTATAGCAGGTCATTAGACTGCTACACCAATCTCTTGATGAGAAGTGTCCTGCAGGACTACTTGGCTGGAAGCCCTACACACTGCTGTGGTGATGGTTTGTTACTGGTCACAGAGGTCAAGGACAATCCAAGGAGAGGAGCACAGCAGGACGAACCAGTCCACAACCGAATAAAGAGTTTTACAACGTTCTATCCCTTTCTTGAACCCCTCCCATCCTCTAGTTTGACGCCTGGCATGTATGATCAACAAGTCTAATGAATTCAATTCCTCACGACAACCAAGTGAATTCAAATGTTTTTAAAGACGACTGAAGTACAGAATGCAAGACCGCGGTCATGTTCACTGGGTAATATTATTCAGACTCCTAGGCCTATATCAGCTCTGCACATGAAAGCTGGGGATGTTTTCAAAGGCTCTATATTGCTGCAGCCACGTTGCCTTTACTGCCAAGGGAAGAACCGCCGTACGGTTTAATTAGCCACCAAAGGACCAGAGGTTTTTGTCACTACAAATGCCAGTCATATGCTGCCTCTCTCTCCACTTTGCCGTCGAGTCCCCCCCTTTCCTTCTAACTCTGGGAATTTAATTTAATTGATATCTGGAAGATTAGGTCTAATTGGCATGAAATGTAATGGAATTTACATTAACAAAACAAATGATGACGAATGATGACGAAATGATGAATAAAATCTCTCTCTCTCTCTCTCTCTCTCTCTCTCTCTCTCTCTCTGCCTTTGCCTTGTTCTATAAAATTATTAACAGTGTGGAGATGTTTCAGGAGGTATGGGGGGTCAGGGGGGCTGTCTGTACAGCAAGAGAGGAGGGGTTGGGTGTATATTTGTAATGTGGTGCTGGATTGTGAATTGTTTTGTACTGTGTTGTTGTGTACTGTGTAATGTGATTGTGTGGAGGTTTGGGTGGCACGCAATGTGTTTTTATGGCGGTTTAATGTGATGTTTTTAGTGTAATGAGTCTCTCTCTCTCAATTCAATTCAATTCAATTCAAAGTGGCTTTATTGGCATGGGAAAAATAGATCATTAACAAAAGTGAAATTAAATAAATAAATGTAAAAAAGAAACAGTTAACAAAAGTTTCAAAGGAATAGAGACTTTTAAAATGTTATGTTATAGCTACGTACAGTGTTATAGCAATGGGCAAATAGTTCAAGTACAAAAGGGAAAATAAATCAGCATAAATATAGGTTGTATTTACAATGGTCTCTCTCTCTCTCCTTTCTACTCTAGCCATCTGTTGATCATGAAGAAGAACAGACTATATTATTCACCTCTATTTATTCTGTTCACGGTGGAAAGAATGAAGGATGTCCACACTGACAACACACACACCAGAAGTGTTTTCCAATATAGTGTTTATGGAAATCTCTTTCTATGAAAAAACAAGATGCAATCAAAGCGATGAAACAGATTATAACCTGTGAAATGTTTTGCTCTCGGGTAATTCCACGGTAATTCCACGGCAATTCCACGGCAATTCCACGGTAACGGAATTGCGCAGAGATTGAGATTTTTCACTTTAAAATGTATGCCAAACAAAAAACATTGCTTTAAAAGTCGAACAAACCATACAACTCTATGCACAAGGACGACTTTTAACAAGTTACACTGAACACAGTTACTGGAAGAACTGTGGAGATGCAAAGTTTGGTAACAGAAGGTGACCACGTTTTCAAAAAACTATGTTAAATATCTGCTCTGAATTATCATTCAAAGACGTCTGCAGAAATAATGGAGTGTCAGCTATGACATGACACCTTAACTTTATATTAAAGTTAAAAATTATATTTTGGTTTTGAACTTCAGTAAGTGAAGTAGATTTACAATCGGTAACGGAATTGTAGGAATGGAATTTCTTCATGGGTCCATGATCTGTACTGTACAGAAGTGCATAATTATGGAATTGAATGTCATTCTCTTCATGGTTATGTATCCTAACCAGGTACACAAAGGTAGAAATATGCAATATCCTCCACATGTTTGGGTATTATTCTACACACTATTATTTTAATGAGCTCTGGCCCCAAAGTACAGCACAGAAGAGCTCAGTAGTGTAGAGTTCAGTACAGTACAGTACAGTACGTGTAGAGTTCAGTACAGTACAGTAGAGTTCAGTACAGTCGAGTAGAGCAGAGTTCAGTACAGTACAGTACAGTAGAGTTCAGTACAGTAGAGTAGAGTAGAGTAGAGTACAGCAGAGTTCAGTACAGTACAGTAGAGCATACTTCAGTACAGTAGAGTAGCGTAGAGCAGAGTTCAGTGCAGTATAGTACAGTAGAGTAGAGTTCAGTACAGTACAGTAGAGCAGAGTTCAGTAGAGTAGAGCAGAGTAGCGTAGAGTAGAGCAGAGTTCAGTACAGTACAGTAGAGCATAGTTCAGTACAGTAGAGTAGAGTAGAGCAGAGTTCAGTACAGTAGAGCCGAGTTCAGTACAGTACAGTAGAGTAGAGCAGAGTTCAGTACAGTATAGTAGAGCAGAGTTCAGTACAGTAGAGTAGAGTAGAGCAGAGTTCAGTGCAGTACAGTAGAGCAGAGTTCAGTACAGTAGAGTAGAGTAGAGCAGAATTCAGTACATTATAGTAGAGCAGAGTTCAGTACAGTAGAGTAGAGTAGAGCAGAGCAGAGTTCAGTACAGTAGAGTAGAGTAGAGCAGAGTTCAGTAAAGTAGAGTATAGTAGAGCAGAGGTCAGTACAGTATAGTAGAGCAGAGTTCAGTACAGTAGAGTAGAGTAGAGCAGAGTTCAGTACAGTAGAGTAGAGTAGAGCAGAGTTCAGTACAGTAGAGTAGAGCAAAGTTCAGTACAGTACAGTAGAGCAGGGTTCAGTACAGTAGAGTAGAGCAGAATTCAGTGCAGTAGAGTAGAGCAGAGCAGAGTTCAGTACAGTAGAGTAGAGTAGAGCAGAGTTCAGTACAGTCGAGTAGAGCAGAGTTCAGTACAGTACAGTACAGTAGAGTTCAGTAGAGTAGAGTAGAGTAGAGTAGAGTAGAGTAGAGTACAGCAGAGTTCAGTACAGTACAGTAGAGCATACTTCAGTACAGTAGAGTAGCGTAGAGCAGAGTTCAGTGCAGTATAGTACAGTAGAGTAGAGTTCAGTACAGTACAGTAGAGCAGAGTTCAGTAGAGTAGAGCAGAGTAGAGTAGAGTAGAGCAGAGTTCAGTACAGTACAGTAGAGCATAGTTCAGTACAGTAGAGTAGAGTAGAGCAGAGTTCAGTACAGTAGAGCCGAGTTCAGTACAGTACAGTAGAGTAGAGCAGAGTTCAGTACAGTATAGTAGAGCAGAGTTCAGTACAGTAGAGTAGAGTAGAGCAGAGTTCAGTGCAGTACAGTAGAGCAGAGTTCAGTACAGTAGAGTAGAGTAGAGCCGAATTCAGTACAGTATAGAAGAGCAGAGTTCAGTACAGTAGAGTAGAGTAGAGCAGAGCAGAGTTCAGTACAGTACAGTAGAGTAGAGCAGAGTTCAGTACAGTAGAGTAGAGCAGAATTCAGTGCAGTAGAGTAGAGTAGAGCAGAGCAGAGTTCAGTAGAGTAGAGTAGAGCAGAATTCAGTACAGTATAGTAAAGCAGAGTTCAGTACAGTAGAGTAGAGTAGAGCAGAGCAGAGTTCAGTACAGTAGAGTAGAGTAGAGCAGAATTCAGTACAGTAGAGTAGAGTAGAGCAGAGTTCAGTAAAGTAGAGTATAGTAGAGCAGAGGTCAGTACAGTATAGTAGAGCAGAGTTCAGTACAGTAGAGTAGAGTAGAGCAGAGTTCAGTACAGTAGAGTAGAGCAAAGTTCAGTACAGTACAGTAGAGCAGAATTCAGTACAGTAGAGTAGAGCAGAATTCAGTGCAGTAGAGTAGAGTAGAGCAGAGCAGAGTTCAGTAGAGTAGAGTAGAGTAGAGCAGAATTCAGTACAGTAGAGTAGAGTAGAGCAGAGTTCAGTAAAGTAGAGTATAGTAGAGCAGAGGTCAGTACAGTATAGTAGAGCAGAGTTCAGTACAGTAGAGTAGAGTAGAGCAGAGTTCAGTACAGTAGAGTAGAGTAGAGCAGAGTTCAGTACAGTAGAGTAGAGCAAAGTTCAGTACAGTACAGTAGAGCAGGGTTCAGTACAGTAGAGTAGAGCAGAATTCAGTGCAGTAGAGTAGAGCAGAGCAGAGTTCAGTACAGTAGAGTAGAGTAGAGCAGAGTTCAGTACAGTAAAGTAGAGCAGAGTTCAGTACAGTACAGTAGAGCTGGGTTCAGTACAGTAGAGTAGAGTAGAGTTCAGTAGAGTAGAGCAGAATTCAGTATAGTAGAGTAGAGTAGAGTTCAGTACAGTAGAGTAGAGTAGAGCAGAGTTCAGTACAGTACAGTACAGTACAGTAGAGTAGAGTAGAGTTCAGTACAGTAAAGTAGAGCAGAGTTCAGTACAATAGAGTAGAGCAGAGTTCAGTACAGTAGAGTAGAGTTCAGTACAGTACAGTAGAGTAGAGCAGAGCAGAGCAGAGTTCAGTACAGTACAGTAGAGCAGAGTTCAGTGCAGTACAGTAGAGTAGAGCAGAATTCAGTACAGTAGAGTAGAGCAGGGTTCAGTAGAGTAGAGTAGAGTAGAGTAGAGTAGAGCAGAGTTCAGTACAGTAGAGTAGAGCAGAGTTCAGTACAGTAGAGTAGAGTAGAGCAGAGTTCAGTACAGTAGAGCAGAGTTCAGTACAGTAGAGTAGAGCAGAATTCAGTACAGTAGAGTAGAGTAGAGCAGAGTAGAGTAGAGTAGAGCAGAGTTCAGTACAGTACAGTAGAGCATAGTTCAGTACAGTAGAGTAGAGTAGAGCAGAGTTCAGTACAGTAGAGCCGAGTTCAGTACAGTACAGTAGAGTAGAGCAGAGTTCAGTACAGTATAGTAGAGCAGAGTTCAGTACAGTAGAGTAGAGTAGAGCAGAGTTCAGTGCAGTACAGTAGAGCAGAGTTCAGTACAGTAGAGTAGAGTAGAGCCGAATTCAGTACAGTATAGTAGAGCAGAGTTCAGTACAGTAGAGTAGAGTAGAGCAGAGCAGAGTTCAGTACAGTACAGTAGAGTAGAGCAGAGTTCAGTACAGTAGAGTAGAGCAGAATTCAGTGCAGTAGAGTAGAGTAGAGCAGAGCAGAGTTCAGTAGAGTAGAGTAGAGCAGAATTCAGTACAGTATAGTAAAGCAGAGTTCAGTACAGTAGAGTAGAGTAGAGTAGAGCAGAGCAGAGTTCAGTACAGTAGAGTAGAGTAGAGCAGAATTCAGTACAGTAGAGTAGAGTAGAGCAGAGTTCAGTAAAGTAGAGTATAGTAGAGCAGAGGTCAGTACAGTATAGTAGAGCAGAGTTCAGTACAGTAGAGTAGAGTAGAGCAGAGTTCAGTACAGTAGAGTAGAGTAGAGCAGAGTTCAGTACAGTAGAGTAGAGCAAAGTTCAGTACAGTACAGTAGAGCAGGGTTCAGTACAGTAGAGTAGAGCAGAATTCAGTGCAGTAGAGTAGAGCAGAGCAGAGTTCAGTACAGTAGAGTAGAGCAGAGTTCAGTACAGTACAGTAGAGCTGGGTTCAGTACAGTAGAGTAGAGTAGAGTTCAGTAGAGTAGAGCAGAATTCAGTATAGTATAGTAGAGTAGAGTTCAGTACAGTAGAGTAGAGTAGAGCAGAGTTCAGTACAGTACAGTACAGTACAGTAGAGTAGAGTAGAGTTCAGTACAGTAAAGTAGAGCAGAGTTCAGTACAATAGAGTAGAGCAGAGTTCAGTACAGTAGAGTAGAGTTCAGTACAGTACAGTACAGTAGAGTAGAGCAGAGCAGAGCAGAGTTCAGTACAGTACAGTAGAGCAGAGTTCAGTGCAGTACAGTAGAGTAGAGCAGAGTTCAGTACAGTAGAGTAGAGCAGGGTTCAGTAGAGTAGAGTAGAGTAGAGTAGAGTAGAGCAGAGTTCAGTACAGTAGAGTAGAGCAGAGTTCAGTACAGTAGAGTAGAGTAGAGCAGAGTTCAGTACAGTAGAGCAGAGTTCAGTACAGTAGAGTAGAGCAGAATTCAGTACAGTAGAGTAGAGTAGAGCAGAGTTCAGTACAGTAGAGTAGAGCAGAGTTCAGTACAGTACAGTAGAGGAGAGTTCAGTACAGTACAGTAGAGCAGGGTTCAGTACAGTAGAGTAGAGTAGAGCAGAGTTCAGTACAGTAGAGTAGAGTAGAGTTCAGTACAGTAGAGTAGAGCAGAATTCAGTAGAGTAGAGTAGAGCAGAGTTCAGTACAGTAGAGTAGAGTAGAGTTCATTAGAGTAGAGTAGAGCAGAATTCAGTATAGTATAGTAGAGTAGAGTTCAGTACAGTAGAGTAGAGCAGAGTTCAGTAGAGTAGAGTAGAGTAGAGTAGAGTTCAGTACAGTAAAGTAGAGCAGAGTTCAGTACAATAGAGTAGAGCAGAGTTCAGTACAGTAGAGTAGAGTTCAGTACAGTAGAGTAGAGTAGAGCAGAGCAGAGTTCAGTACAGTACAGTAGAGCAGAGTTCAGTGCAGTACAGTAGAGTAGAGCAGAGTTCAGTACAGTACAGTAGAGCAGGGTTCAGTACAGTAGAGTAGAGCAGAGTTCAGTACAGTAGACTAGAGTAGAGCAGAGTTCAGTACAGTAGAGTAGAGCAGAGTTCAGTACAGTAGAGTAGAGTAGAGCAGAGTTCAGTACAGTAGAGTAGAGCAGAGTTCAGTACAGTACAGTAGAGGTGAGTTCAGTACAGTACAGTAGAGCAGAGTTCAGTACAGTAGAGTAGAGTAGAGTAGAGTAGAGTAGAGTAGAGTAGAATTCAGTGCAGTAGAGTAGAGCAGAGTAGAGTAGAGCAGAGTTCAGTACAGTAGAGTAGAGCAGAGTTCAGTACAGTACGGTACAGTACAGTAGAGAGTTCAGTACAGTAGAGCAGAGTTCAGTACAGTTTTATTCACCTGATAATGCATATGAAACTATAACTTTCTGCTGTTGACTCTCTGGTACACCTCTACGCAGACGACACCATTCTGTATTCTTCTGTTCCCTCTTTGGACACTGTGTTAACTAACCTCCAGATGAGCTTCAATGCCATACAACTCTCCTTCCGTGGCCTCCAACTGCTCTTAAACGCAAGTAAAACTAAATGCATGCTATTCAACCAATCGCTGCCTGCACCTGCTCGCCCGTCCAGCATCACTACTCTGGACGGCTCTGACTTAGAATACGTGGACAACTACAAATACCTAGGTGTCTGGTTAGACTGTAAACTCTCCTTCCAGACTCACATTAAGCATCTCCAATCCAAAATTAAATCTAGAATTCATTCTGCAACAAAGCAGCCTTCACTCATGCTGCCAAACATACCCTCGTAAAACTGACCATCCTACCGATCCTCGACTTCGGTGACGTCATCTATAACATAGCCTCCAACACTCTACTCAACAAACTGGATGTAGTCTATCACAGTGCCATCCATTTTGTCACCATAGCCTCATACACTACCCACCATTGAGACCTGTACACTCTCGTTGGTTGGCCCTCGCTTCATACTCGTCGCCAAACCCACTGGCTCCAGGTCATCTACAAGTCTCTGCTAGGTAAAGCCCCACCTTATCTCAGCTCACTGGTCACCAAAGCAGCACCCACTCGTAGCACGCGCTCCAGCAGGTATATCTCACTGGTCACCCCCAAAGCCAATTCCTCCTTTGGTCGTCTTTCCTTCCTGTTCTCTACTGCCAATGACTGGAACGAACTGCAAAAATCTCTGAAGCTGGAGACTCATATCTCCCTCACTAGCTTTAAGCACCAGCTGTCAGAGAAGCTCACAGATCACTGCACCTGTACATAGCCCATCTGTAAACAGCCCATCTATCTACCTACCTCATCCCCATACAGTATTTATTTATTTAACTTGCTCTTCTTGCACATTCATCTTCTGCACATCTACCATTCCAGTGTTTAACTGCTATATTGTAATTACTTCACCACATTGGCCTATTTATTGCCTTAACTCCCTTATCTTACCTCATTTGCACTCACTGTATATAGACTTTTTGTTCTACTGTATTATTGACTGTATGTTTTGTTTATTCCATGTGTAACTCTGTGTTGTTATATGTGTCGAATTGCTACGCTTTATCTTGGCCAGGTCGCAGTTGTAAATGAGAACTTGTTCTCAACTAGCCTACCTGGTTAAATAAAGGTGAAATACATACAAATTAAATAACTCATTGGTAGGTCCACCTTTACTTGTTACTTCTGTGAACTTTCCTTATCCTCCCTTAGAAAGTGCCTTACAGATACGTCAGTTTTTGGGACTGGAATTTCAAGGCACAAGGCAGTGTTTCTTAAACTGACAGAAGGCAGAAACATTTCTCCAAAACGAAATATAAGTGTTGATATTATTGAACTTTTAAGACTTTTTCCTGGTACATGATTTTTAAGACCAGAAATCAAAATCTTTGCTTATTCCCAATTTTTAGGATGTAAAATGGTTGAAATATTTATATATGCCTTAATTAAAAAATATATATAGTGTTATCTTTTATTTGACATCCAATTTGATATGCTCCTAGGAACTTCACATGCTGGTACTCATGGATCCTTTTACATGGAAATGTCCTCTTACATCAAGTACTAAGCTACATGTAAGGCTACGTATAGATTCAAAGCATTTCAAAGAAATGAAAACCATTTATAAGGAAGGACTGCTGGACAAAAATGGACACTAAATCCTTGATCCTTTGAAGAAGCAACAAACAGCCGTAATGTTTTAATTCAACATGTTAATATACAGCCTTAAAATACCAGTTTCCATTTCCATACACGACATAATTGATATTTCGCAGTGTTGTAACTACATGAGAGTGGAAAAGGACTAAGTCTACGTAGTTGCCATCCACACACACACACACACACACACACACACACACACACACACACACACACACACACACACACACACACACACACACACACACACACACACACCCCTCTGTGCCCTAAGGGGATCAGCATGATTGTCAGTGAAAGTGACTTGCAGAGGATACTGAACTAAGTCTGATTTCCTATTGGCTGAAGTCTGGTCCTGTGCTCACGGTAGACTCAATGCCACCTGACATCAACCAACTGTGTCCCAAATGGAACCTTTTTCCCTATGTAGTGCACTACTTTTGACTAAATTCCTATGGCAAAAAAGTGCACTACATAGGGAATAGGGTGCCATTTGGGACACACACCTAGCCTACAGGCTACAGGAGCCATTCACTCACCCTGATACACTACTATCTAGTAAGAGCCTGAGTCGTGCGTAGCATGTCAGTCAGTAGGATGATTACCCACACTCTTTCCTCTCTCTTCTCCCTGACCCCTGACCTTGGAGCGTGAGATGCCATGGATTGAGTTGAATAGATTGAATTGTTTATGGTTGTGTGTGTGTGTGTCTGACTATTTCCACCTGAGAACGCCATTCACGTTGTGTGGTGTCAGATCTGTGTTGTGTGTGGACCTACGGAAATATGCATAGTGGAAACCAAACACCTCCTAGGACCATGTTGTTGACCTGTGGGAATAGTTTATAAGCGCTACCGATAATAACGCAGAGAGACACTGTATCCCCAATCTAACTATTAATAATGCAGATGGTTCACCACAATATCCTCCATCGATAGGCTTTCCATAACGCCGTGCTATCAGTAGTTTAGTTGAGTCACATCCAGTTAGAAACAGAGATGAACTCATTCGACACGTGGAAGAAAAGACCAGAATCTGAACTGAGGTATTCTCATGTGATAGGTAGGCTACAACATACTGTACAACAAAACAATAAGTTAAATCTACATTTGGAGAGCTTGGGACGATAAGGTTCTATCTGCAACAAGACGGTTCTGAGATAATTGGCTTTAAGTTCAGAACCCTCATTGGTTTGAATGGTGTCAGCAATTGTTATATGGTATTCTTTTGAACTTCACAACATGAATTAGGGTATACCGCATGACTTATTCCACATTTTGTTCTGTTACAGCCTGAATTCAAAATGGATGAAATCTTTTTTTCCCCTCACCCATCAACAGACAATACCCCATGATGACAAAGTGAAAACATGTTTTTATAAATTTTTGCAAATTTATTGAAAATGAAATACAGAAATATCTTGTTATTATATGTTTTCACACACGAGTCAATACATGTTAGAATCACCTTTCTGGGTTAGTCTCTAAGAGCTTTGCACACCTGGATTGTACAATATTTGCACATTATCACTTTTTAATTCTTCAGGCTCTGTCAAGTTGGCTATTGATTCTTGCTATACAGCCATTTTCAGATCTTGCCATAGATTTTCTAGGGCAATCAAGAACATTCAATGTCTTCTTGGTAAGCAACTCCAGTGTATATTTGGCCTTGTGTTCTAGATTTGTGTCCTGCTGAAAGTTGAACTTGTGTTCCAGTGTCTGGTGGAAAGCAGACTGAACCCGGTTTGTCTCTAGGATTTTGCCCGCGCTTAGATCTATTAGATTTATTTTTATCCCAAAAAACTCCCTAGTCTTTGCGGATGACAAGCATACCCATAACATGATGCAGCCACCACCATGCTTGAAAATATGAAGCATGATACTCAGTGATGTGTTGTGTTGGATTTGCCCCAAACATAACACTTTGAATTCAGGACATAAAGTAACATTTCTTTGCCTAATTTTGTTGCAGTTTTACTTTAGTGCCTTATTGCAACAGGATGCATGTTTTAGATTTTCAATGTCTGCTTTTTTTATTTTACCAATAGGTGGCCTTCTTTGCAAGGCATTGGAAACCTCTCTGGTCTTTGTGGTTGAATCTGTGTTTGGAATTCCCTGCTCGACTGAGGGACCTTACACAGAAAATTGTATGTTAGGGGTACAGAGATGAGGTAGTCATTCAAAAATCTTTTTGAACACTATTACTGCACACAGAGTGAGTCCATGCAACTTATTATGTGACTTGTTAAGCACATTGTTACTCCTGAACTTCTTTAGGAAAAGTGAAGCAGTGTGAATACATTGAACAGAACAAGGCTATGTCAATAACCCAATTTTGTCAAAAATGCAGATAGACCCAAGCTCTCGATTGGTCAACAGTTTATAAATACAGTGCCAGTACGGTGAAAGGTGCCATATATCAACCTGTAAATAATGTCGTCCAGCCCTGACAAAAATGAACAAAGACGAAATCCTCTTCGCACACCTGTACAATCACAGTCACGTTGACAATCAAGAACCCTGTGGGTAACTTTAAGATGGACACAAGACTCAAGACTAGGTTATATCAACAGACACATTTAAACGCTTCTCTCCCTATTTCCCCAATATCATGCTGGACTGTAGGACAGTATAGGACAGTATGGCTTCTATTTGCTCTTCTCTTCCCCAGTACTTGGATGATACAGTATGCAGAGCCACTAGCAGCTAATAATAGCTTAGTCTTAATTAATTCAGTCAGTTCATGTGTGAAAACGAAACACCTGTTACTCGCTACAGTATCCTCAGTGGATTCTGTCTCCGTCGTTCCTCCCCTCTAACTGACGCTGACCGTTTAGGAGATATTTAACGATGTGGTGATTTGCTGACAGGTGGTTGATGACAGTGTACTGTGTAACGTCAGAGTTAATATGCCTGTGATACATGGTTGTCCCACCTAGCTATCCTAAGATGAATGCACAGACTCAGAGCAGAGCGTCTGGTCAGAGCGTCTGGTAAATGACTGCAATGGCAATGTGAAATGTTAATAGAGACCCCTGATTATGCCACTGCTGGCTGTCAGTGTGGGGAGACAGAGAGAATTCACCTGGGGACGCAGTGTTCCACTGCATGCAAGGCGCCAATGCAAAACGCAGAGCAACGTGTGATAACATAAAACACAGGTGAACATGAGGATTGTAGGCATTTGCCATTCAACACATCAACATGTCGTTGGCAGTGGTTGGCTTTTACTTACATGAAACACTGGGCAACAGTACGTTAAGCACTGCTGTCTGATGGATCAAACTCATCTGCAATAATAGCATTCCAGCTAAACCCACCAATGTATTGATTCACATGCTTATGTGTAGAATAAATATACTTTTTGAGTGAACTCTGCATGCTACACGTCCCAGATTTACTGTAACATACCAGGTGGACTAGGCTACTTAGCACTTGCTTAGTTTATCCTACCACGTATCATAGTAGCATAAGCTGCAACTACATTACAATACCCACTCTGTCCAAGAGCATGACAGGAGCGTGACCTACACAACGTGTAAGTTACAGGCAAGTTTATCCTGCATACGTGACACAATGTGTTGACATATGGGTTGTGGACACAGAGTTACAGCGAGTTTCCACAGTATCTAAGGGTGCGTCGGCGACTCCACTCCAGTCTATTCAATACGATTAGCCTAATAACCCACACATGGTTATGTATTTATGAGCTAATTAAACCACAAATGATGTTTAGAATACTACACTTTATCGGTCTGAGTTCCTGAATATCTTAGGGACGTTTTAAAATCATTCAAAGTGGAAAAAGAAAGTGCCATTCTTGAGTCAACTTACCTTCGGTGATCCTGTCAGTGGACAGCGAAGTGGTGCTGAAATCGCTGCTCAGACACAAATTGTCAGAGAGTTAGAGGACGTACTAGGCTCAAATAGGCTTTGCTGCGGCTGCAACGATTGGCTACTTCAGCGGACGGTGTCAGCCACGCTGTTGCTTTCTAGACGTTCATTGGTTGTTTAGCCAATCAAAGATACCAGGCGTCAGTTTCACGGTTAAAGGCATATATCAGTGGTTTATTTAGAGACATCTTGACCAGTAGGTGGTGCCTAGTCGCCATAGATAGGCTTCGCCTGATTGTAGTCCAACCAAAATAACTCGATCATTTTCTATTCCATTGTTAGAGCGTTCGAATACTCACGTATTCTAATTCGTAATTCCAAGCACTGTGTGTAATGATAATGGGTATTGCCAACAATGCATTTCGTTTTGGTGTTCCCTATCATGATCGTGTTATGTAATATTATAAGTCATGTATCATTTAAGAAAATCGGTGGGAATTGATTGACTGGATAAATAGACGTTATATGAATAGATATTTGGGTAATTCAAAGCTGATGATATCCTATACATTACCACATTGCTTTGTGAATCAATCAGATTAAAAACGAATAACAAATTGGTCAACAATGTGCCTGCATTTGTGAATAAAAATAGGAGGGGTCTATAATGCGCACCTAGCTGAATGCACCAAACGGAAAAACAATATTGAGTGCGACTCACAATTATAATGAACGATACATGTGTCCTACCACGGAATGACCAGAAGATAGCAGCACTACTCCGGCTAAAACATCTGTCGGGTTGTTTTTGAGGCTACTGTAGGAGGGAAACTGTCTGTTTAGTAACAGCAGTGACAGAATGAGAGCAATGTGAGTGTGACAATTTACACGACAGGCTAAGGCTGATGGATCAGAAATTACTGAAATAGATTGACATGACTTGTGCACAGTTGCAATGTTGCCAATTCTAAAGCACAAAAAGCTACATTTATAATGTAAAGAAATATTGATGGAGTCCGACACCAGTATATCATATATTTTTTCAGCTATAATACTTGTGTACAGAAATATGCTATTTGCATTAGCAGAGTAGCCAATAACAGGAAGGCAATTCACATGCAGCACCATGTCATTCATTATACGAGCCTATGGAAGGACTAGATAGAGACGTCATTTCCCCTAAAATTGATAAACAACAACCACAGGAAGGAGTGGGTGTGTATATGTATGTATGTGTGTGTGCGTGAGAGAGAGAGAGAGAGAGAGAGAGAGAGAGAGAGAGAGAGAGAGAGAGAGAGAGAGAAAGAGAGAGAGAGCAAAAGAGAGCGAGAGAGGGGGGGGGCTCTAAATTATGACTATTATTATGTTATGCAAATAGTAGTGTAAAATAGCGGACCCATAGTAGCCAAGTGAGATGTAGGAAGGCATGACTTGTAACCAGGTCTTCAAGTGCTGAAGGGTTTATTTACAGCGAGTGGTGCAGGTTGTCCAATGTCCATGTTTAGGCTACAGTGAAGAAAATATTAAAAGACACAACTCTACATGACACCAAAAAAGGTAATTGACTCACAGACATAGCTGAATAAACCTTTGAAGATAAATAAACAGTTAAACATGAATCCACTGGAGCTCAAAGCAGCACAGCCCATCTCCACGAATGCAGAATGTGTAATTGCACAAGGCAACTGGCTACCTCTTCCCTGGACAATACCACCTTCAACCTCATAACCAAGGAAATAACCAAGACCACAGGAAAAGTGAAAGAAAAAACTAACATTTTAAGGAACGTATAATTCAACGTGGGTCTGTTGTAGAGCCATGCAGTTCCTCTCTGCTTCCCTCACGTCAAAATAAAAGTCCCCCACAAGTTCTTGTTTTTTGTTGTACAGGTATGGTGCATGTGCATGAGGTAAGTGGAGAGAAACAGACCCAAGTTTAATTCTACGTTCCATTAAATGCTAGTTTTTTCACTTTGCCTGTGGTTTGGAAAGTCGGTTTCATTTATGTTCTATCAGATGATTTTTTAACCCCCCCCCCCCCCCCCCTGCATACTCAACAAATTGGAGATGCAGTCTATCACAGTGCCATCCGTTTTGTCACCAAAGCCCCATAATACTACCCACCACTGCGACCTGTACGCTCTCGTTGGTTGGCCCTCGCTTCATACTCGTCGCCAAACCCACTGGCTCCAGGTCATCTACAAGACCCTGCTAGGTAAAGTCCCACCTTATCTCTGTTCGCTGGTCACCATAGCGGCACCCACCCGTAGCACGCGTTCCAGCAGGTATATCTCACTTGTCACCCCCAAAGCCAATTCCTCCTTTGACTGCCTCTCCTTCCAGTTCTCTGCTACCAATGACTGGAACGAACTACAAAAATCTCTGAAACTGGAAACACTTATCTCCCACACTAGCTTTAAGCACCAGCTGCCAGAGCAGCTCACAGATCACTGCACCTGTACATAGCCCATCTATAAATAGCCCAAACAACTACCTCTTCCCCTACAGTATTTATTTATTTTGCTCCTTTGCACCCCAGTATTTCTACTTTGCACACTCATCTACTGTTCAATCTACCATTCCAGTGTTTTAATTGCTATATTGTATTTACTTCGCCACCATGGCCTATTTATTGCCTTTACCTCTCTTATCTCACCTCCTTTGCTCACATTGTATATAGACTTATTTTTCTACTGTATTATTGACTGTATGTATGTTTTACTCCATGTGTAACTCTGTGTTGTTATATGTGTCGAACTGCTTTGCTTTATCAATTGTAAATGAGAACTTGTTCTCAACTTGCCTACCTGGTTAAATAAAGGTGAAAAAAGAAAAAAGAAATAAGGACCAACCCTACTGACAGTTGAAATGGAATTTTATTTAACTTCTGGCTTCCGGTGGACTATCCCGTTTTTTTGGCAAGTTAATTCCTAGCAATGCTAGTGTATACTAGCGTTGCTAAAATCAGCTAATGTCTAGGCTGATAACATCCCCAAAACATTCTGAGAATGTTTCTGAGAAAATCAATTTATTTATAAAAATATGAAATATCCTTGCAATGTTCTAACGTTCACAAAAATGTGGTGCACAACACCTATAACAACCACTCCCAGAACACTCCCCCAAAATGTATGTGTTTGTATAAAATATTTCCCCACAATGTTCGCACCAGACTGTTTCCACAACCTAATGCAACATTCTGGGAACCTTCAAAAGAAAATACTAAATGTGTTCTGGGAATGTTCTTGTAATATCAGGCGAATGTTTTTTGCACCCTAAAATAAATATTGTATAACTGGATAGTTTGGGGGCATGCCTTTTGTGATGTCCCCACAATGTTCCAACCAGAATGTTCCCACCAGACTGTTCCCACAACCTAATTCAATATTCTGGGAACCTTTTTTTTTTTTAAAGCTAAATGTGTTCTGGGAAATTTCTTGTAAAATCAGGTGAGTGTTTTTTGCACCCTAAAAGAAACACTGTAGAATCATCCGCACAACAGGACAGTTTTTGTGTTTTGGGTACATGTATCTTGTGATGTCCCCGTTTTGGTCTCTTCCCACAACTTAATAAAACATTCTGGAAACATTTAGAGAACATATGTTTAAATGTGTTCTATGAACGTTCTTGCAAAACTAGGTGAATGTTTTATACAAATATTCTATAATCATCACCACGACAGTTATTGTGTTGTGAGAACATTTGCCGCGCCCTAACGAATGTTGTGGGAAGCTTCACAGAACCAATTTGGTTGGCTGGGTTGGCAATATACACAGGGTACCAGGTAATTGAACTAGATATGTCCATACAGTTGAAGTCGGAAGTTACATACACCTTAGCCAAATACATTTAAACTCTGTTTTTCACAATTCCTAACATTTAATCAGGGTACACATTTCTTGGCTTAGGTCAGTTAGGATCACCATTTTATTTTAAGAATGTGAAATGTCAGAATAATAGTAGAGACAAGGATTAATTTCAGCTTTTATTTATTTAATCACATTCCCAGTGGGTCAGAAGTTTACATACACTCAATTAGTATTTGGTAGCATTGCCTTTAAACTTGTTTAAGGGTAGTGGAAGGGTAGCCTTCCACAAGCATCCCACAATAAGTTGGGTGATTTTTGGCCCATTTCTCCTGACAGAGCTAGTGCAACTGAGTCAGGTTTGTAGGCCTCCTTGCTTGCACACGCCTTTTCAGTGCTGCCCACAAATTTTCTATAGAATTGAGGTTAGGGCTTTGTGATGGCCACTCCAATACTGATTGGATATCTCTGACTGATATCTTGAGATGTTGCTTCAATATATCCACATAATTTTCCTCCCTCGTGATGCCATCTATTTTGTGAAGTGCACTAGTCCCTCCTGCAGCAAAGCACCCCCACTAATGAGGCTGCCACCCCCGTGCTTCACGGTTGGGATGGTGTTCTTCGGCTTGCAAGCATCCCCCTTTTTCCTCCAAATATAACAATGGTCATTATGGCCAAACAGTTCTATTTGTGTTTCATCAGACCAGAGGACATTTCTCCAAAAAGTACGATCTTTGTCCCCATGTGCAGTTGCAAACCGCGGTCTGGCTTTTTTATGGCGGTTTTGGAGCAGTGGCTTCTTCCTTGCTGAGCGGCCTTTCAGGTTATGTCGATATAGGACTCGTTTTACTGTGGATATAGATACTTTTGTACCTGTTTCCTCCAGCATCTTCACAAGGTCCTTTGCTGTTGTTCTGGGATTGATTTGCACTTTTCGCACCAAAGTACGTTAATCTCTAGGAGACAGAACACGTCTCCTTCCTGAGCGGTATGATGGCTGCGTGGTCCCATACTTGCGTACTATTGTTTGTACAGATGAACGTGGTACCTTCAGGTGTTTGGAAATTGCTCCCAAGGATGAGCCAGACTTGTGGAGGTCTACAATTATTTATTTTTTATTTTCTCTTGATGTCAAGCAAAGAGGCACTGAGTTTGAAGGTAGGCCTTGAAATACATCCACGGGTACACCTCCAATTGACTCAAATGATGTCAATGAGCCTATCAGAAGCTTCTAAAGCCATGACGTAATTTTCTGGAAATTTCCAAGCTGTATAAAGGCACAGTCAACTTAGTGTATGTTAACTTCTGACCCACTGGAATTGTGATACAGTGAATCATAAGTGAAAAAATCTCTCTGTAAACAATTGTTGGAAAAATTACTTGTGTCAAGCACAAAGTAGATGTCCTAACTGACTTGCCAAAACTATAGTTTGTTAACAAGAAATTTGTGGAGTGGTTGAAAAACGAGCTTTAATGACTCCAACCTAAGTGTATGTAAACTTCCTACTTCAACTGTATAACTAGGAATAAAGTGACAGATGTTAAACAGTAGCAGCAGCATATGTGATGGGTAAAAAAAACGTTTGTGCAAAAAGGGTCAGGGGGTGGCATGTCATACAGTGGATCATTTAGCCATTTGATTAAGAATGGTATGACCCCTTTAGGTATTACAAATATATATAAAACAATAATTGTATAAAATATTGAATTTGGCCTTTACTACTATAGCCCAGAGAAACACATTGAATAGCACATTCGTAAAACAGAGACAAAAAAAAATGTATCAGTAGAAACAAGCTTTTGAAGTGTTTGTCCTTTATCTAGGAGATATAAGAAAGCTCAGGAAATGTATATTGTTTTACACATACTGAACCCCTTTTTGGGTAGTGACAAAACTACATTCATACTTCCATTTATTTTATAATCCGGTACCGGTTACCTACAGACGAGTGACACTTTAGACAGTGACACACGTGAGAGTCTCCCCTTTCCATAGAGTGGTCATAATAGTGTGTAGGTCAAAGCATTTAGATGCTACAGACGTTTTCGTGAGAAGACCAATTTAGCTCTGCCACCTTTCACCGCAGAAGCAAAGGTGCGACATTGGTGGACGCAGTGGATTGAGAACCACTAAACTGACAGATTTTTATTATGTTACTTAGATTGACGAACCGGTGCGTCAATCGACATTAGAGGGTTACTAACTATTTAGCAGTGTTATGGTTTGGGGGTAGAAGCTGTTCAGGGTCCTGTTGGCTGTTGGTTCCAGACTTGGTGCATTGGTACCGCTTGCCGTGAGGTAGGAGAGAGTCCATGACTTGGGTGGCTGGAGTCTTTGACAATTTTTAGGGACTTCCTCGGCCTGGTACAGCCAAGATGCTATCAGTGGTGCAACTGTAGAACCGTTTGAGGATCTGCCAAATATTTTCAGCCTCCTGAGGGGGAAGAGGCGTTGTCATGCCTTATTCATGACTGTGTTGGTGTGTGTGGACCATGATAAAGCCTTAATGATGTTGGCACCGAAGAACTTGAAGCTCTCAAATTTCGACCTTACTATGAACCAACCACACGAACAATCAGCAGACTATGTTTATTCAACATTCATGACAGACAAGGGAGTTTTAGTTTTTAATTCTATGTAGCCTAAATGTGCGTGGCTATGCCAAACCGTCAATGGAAAGCTTCACCACAATCAATGGAAAGAATCACCACATTCGGGACAAGCCTAGTCCTAGTCTGATTAATCAGGCTGTATTACACAAATATTTGGTATAGCCTGAGGCTAGCCTGAGGCATCAGGGCTGTGTGCTTAAATTGTGTAAAAGTTCCTTACAAGCCAGAATGTTGAATACAATTACATTTAAACGTACTCTACTGGTTGTCTGTGAGGTTTCACCTGCTGCTCGAAAATGGAGACAAAATAGAGTAGTGTTATTACTCCAACTTTCAGTAGCTGGTTTGTACTTCCGGTTTTTATTTTCAGTACTGATACAATTTGCAAACAAACACTTGCACAATATGTCCGAGCCTAACCAAACAACAGACCAAATGGAGAACACGTTCAGCTGATTGCGAGGAAACATCCTTCGGTTGACTACATCACCTGCAATGAGTCAAGAGATTTAATGTATAAACGATGGAACCTACCAGCGCTGGAAAAAGTCAAACAACACTTTCAAGTAAAGTAACCTCAAATATAATTTCATTCAACATTCTCTCTCTCCCTTGCAGAGACTATTACAGCCGCTCTCCGAAGAAAATATAACTTTTTTCACACTGATATCATGGAGTAACCATGGTAACAGCGGATGTTTAAGCAAGCGGAGGCCTACCTCCTACCTGTTTATAACGCAATAGGCTACGACCCAAGCTAGGATAGCGCAAGTATTTTATTGATTTATTGACCATCTAAATTCACAACTTTGTGGTGTCTAATGTAAAAAATATAGGGTTTAATCGACTTTTGAACTGTAGGCATATTCAATAATCACAGTTTGAATTGATGACTTGAACTTCGCGTAGCCATACATGCAGACAACCCATGCTCTGTGTGCTTTTTCTTTGTTAAAACGACCCAGGGATTTAACTGTGGACAAGACCACACAATACTGTACTTTTGTCCGTTTTCTTTACTCATTAATTCGGTCGGACAAAACACCATTGATTCGTCTGGATTTCTCCCTTTAGAACTCTGCGCTTGCCAGTTCACCCGCTCGACTGATTACTGTTACGTCTGTGCATTGCGACCCACATTGGACTGGACTGCTGTATCTCGAAAGTTGCAACTGGGGTCTACAACCTGATAACTTTATTCACCATCACAGTGAAGAGAAATAGCTTGAGATGGGTAAGTGAAATACAATTGTTTTCTTCTTGTTAATGATTTATTGGCGACTTGTTGATGCTACTTCCGAACAAGGATAACGGAACGTGGGTTTGGGTGCTGCGGTGATTGACACTTTCTGACACTGGGATGAACGATTTTACAACAGAGCGTTTGAATTGTTGATTCGGGAAACTGTTTAGGAAAATTGTTAAAATCATATTGCTCATGCATACATTTTAGAAAGAGGAATGCAATGTTCCCGTATGTGGAATGAAGTTTTTTTTCACGATCTATTAAATAAACGTCAACATGTTTAGAACCAAATGCTGGGGAGGGATATGTAGCTTGTGTCCAGCCTTTATCAATCAGAGTAAGAATTTGATTTGATACAAGCACCAGATTCTTTGTCTTGTGGGAGCCTTCTGTAACCGTATCTATTGAGTTGCCTTGGATAAGAATGGATGGCTTGAACTCCGTAGCTTTCCTGGGAAAGGAATGTGTGCACTGTGCATGGAAGGGATGTAACTAAAGTGCTTTCAATTGAGTTGCGTAGCCAGACGCCTTCAACTGAGTGATGAAATGGTATTGAACACACACACACACACACACACACACACACACACACACACACACACACACACACACACACACACACACACACACACACACACACACACACACACACACACACACACACACACACACACACACACACACACACACTGTCCCCCCATACACACACAATTTCCTCAAAACATGTTGTTTTATTACCATGCCCTTTTATTTACCATCCTGCTAATATGCTGTTAAGTAGTCCAGTATGAAGCTCATAATCACATCATGCTGCTTGTCTGTTTGCTAGATATGAGGAAGAGACAGAAGCAACGGTGAGATGTTTAATGCAATTACAACTCACCAGGCACTAGATTTACAGCTACAATCTGGGACTTGGTTCAATGGTATATTCATTATTTTTCCAGCCACATCCCTCAGCTGTAGAGCAAAACAAGTGGCAGGGCTGCCATTTTACTGAAACACTGCTTTAACGACTGCTCATAATGCCTGGATACATTTTATACTGGTTTATACCACTGTTGTGTGAATGTCTACAGATGCACAGTCCAATTGAAAACAAAGCAATGTACAGTATATCAAGAGCTTTGACTCTTTTTCAATTGAACGTGAAAAGGTAACGCAAAGGAAAGGTAATCATAAAGAATAGACTTCAAAGTACAGATCCTCCATTTGGTCAGATTCTCCATTGTTCCAATGATGTCAACCCAATGTTTAATTTCCCCTCTGAAGGACAGGGCCGGCTGCTATTTTCTTTGGTCCCCCCCTCTCTGTCTCTGTCTCTGTCTCTGTCTCTGTCTCTGTCTCTGTCTCTGTCTCTCTCTCTCTATCTCTCTCTCTCTCTCTCTCTCTCAATTCAATTCAATTCAAGGGCTTTATTGGCATGGGAAACATGTGTTAACATTGCCAAAGCAAGTGAGGTAGATAATAAATATATAAAGTGAAATAAACAATAAAAATTAACAGTAAACATCACACATACAGAAGTTTCAAAACAATAACTCTCTCTCTCTCTCTCTCTCTCTCTCTCTCTCTCTCTCTCTCTCTCTCTCTCTCTCTCTCTCTCTCTCTCTCTCTCTGTGTCTCTCTCTCTCTGTGTCTCTCTCTGCCATGTCAATTTGCTACCGGTGGAACACAAACAGATGTGAGGAAAGGAAGGAACAGTACAGCTGCCAGGAAAAACTCATCTTGAATGAGGGGAAGTGGCCTTGAGCCTCACCCTGGCCCCTTGAGGAGAGTGTTTGTCACAGACAGACAGACAGACAGACAGACAGACAGACAGACAGACAGACAGACAGACAGACAGACAGACAGACAGACAGACAGACAGACAGACAGACAGACAGACAGACAGACAGACAGACAGACAGACAGACAGACAGACAGACAGACAGACAGACAGACAGACAGACATTGTTACTGTGTAACGGCCATTCGTTCTTTCAGTCATTCTTTTTTGCATCATCCCTCCATTATGCATCCAGCAAGTCACATGAGTGCTAAATGGTGGTATTATGCAGTTGTTCTGTGCCTCCTCCAAACATTCTCCTCTTTCTGTGGGGCCTTTTGATAATCTTCACAAGCGTTGCAGTGTTTGTGAAACAATTTCACTTCATGTCCTTTGACTCCCTGCTCCAGCTGAGAACCGGGAGGATTTGCTCATGTGAATAGCTCTGTCTGTCTGTCTGTCTGTCTGTCTGTCTGTCTGTCTGTCTGTCTGTCTGTCTGTCTGTCTGTCTGTCTGTCTGTCTGTCTGTCTGTCTGTCTGTCTGTCTGTCTGTCTGTCTGTCTGTCTGTCTGTCTGTTGCATTCCAGGCTTTGCTGGGTCTGGGTCTGACCCCATGGGTTGGACACAGACACGGAGACACACACAGACACTGACAGAGACACAGACATATGCACGGCTACACACATACGTGCACACTCCTGGGGTTTCTAGACGGGAACTCTTGCCGCTTTGCAGCCTTAGATCAAGTGTCATCAGATGGCATGAGAGTATGAGGCCCACAAACAGACCCCTTCCCGCAATGCCAATAACATGTCTGCCTATCTCATTCCATCTGGCCAATAAGTCACCAATATGCCAATATGCTCAAACGCCCATGACGCAGCTGTTCAGCCTCTACGTTAGTGAAACATTAGTCAGATGTTGTCCCTACGTTACTGTGTGAAGAGTATGCAGTGACAGAGATTTGGATACTAATGTTGCATACACTGAATTAGAATACAATTGCAGAGTTGAGTGATTTTTCTATTCTACCTGAACCTGAGAAGTTTATCCGCTCCCTTATACCCTCAGCGAGGACAGATTACCCAGTGTGTGTGTGTGTGTGTCTGTGTGTGTGTGTGTGTGTGTGTGTGTGTGTGTGGCATGCACACACTACTGTGGAGGAGAATGATTTATTATGATACAACAGCAATGTCTGCATTACGCTGTATGGAATTGCAATTATTGGCAGAGACCCCGGGCTAGAATCCCCCATTGTTCCACACGCCTATCTCCTTAATCAAAGTTCTGTGTATGTGTGTGTGTGTGTGTGTGTGTGCGCGTGTGTGTGTGTGTGTGTGTGTGTGTGTATGTGTGTGTGTTTGAAGAGAGGTCATTTTACCTTCCTGTATGGAATGACCAAAGCTCAAATCTCAATAACAGACCCATCTCGGCGCCAGCTTCCGTGTTTCACTTCTTTCTCATCCTCCCATCGGACTCCATGGTGTTGGGTTTCCAAGCAGCAGTAAATAGTGAGCAAGCACTTATATGTCTTGGGGGGAGTGAGTCATTGAGCCACCCACCTACCCCTGCTCTCCTGTTCTGTGTCTCTGCTTTCGATTTGGATGGAGTTACGGTTTGTGAACTGTTCCTAGATCAGATTTGGCCAGAGAGAGAGTCTGAAATACAAAGCTCCCTTCCACCACCACTAACTCACTTCTCCAGATGCTTTGAGACACTGCACCAGTGAGAAGTCTCCTCTCTAAGTCACAGGGACTATCTAGTAGTGTTTACCCCCCTAGCAAGGTCTGACTGTCTGCTTCCTACTCTCCCTAGATGACCCTTTCCATCATAGGTTCATCATATTCTGACCAATTGTCTGTCGTTTCTCTCTTTCTCTATTGTAAAGACCTTTCTGCTGTTGAGTCCCTAATAGGCCAAATCAAATCAACGTGTATTGGTCACGTACACAGTTTGGCAGATGTTATAGCGGGTGCAGAGAAATGCTTAAGTTACTAGCTCCTAACAATGCAGTAGTATGTCAAACAATTATCTTCACAAAACATTACCAAATAGCCAGTGCTTGATCCACCGTTTTTTCCTGGTGAGGCTTTAGCAGAAAGTCGGCTCTTCTCCAACCGACCAGGGGCAAGAGGTGTTTGATCTAAAGTCCAGACCCTCTCGTTCTCTGTCTTTGAGTCACATGGTCCTTTATTGTTGTTGGCGCCACTGTCTTGGTGCTATTACATGGTGAGCTAGGCTGCTCTCTGTTCCTGTTTATTTCCTCAGGTGTTACTGTAAAAGAGGAACACATTTTGTTGTTCATATCTGTAGTGCAGCAGTGCACTGTAGTGAACACCCAGTTGTACACTTGTTGAGTGCCCTTAAGTGTAGCAGACCAGCTAAGTGTGTTTAGTGGCTCTAGCAAGTGCACTTCACTGTTGCCAAGGCTCTCAGAACTCTGTGTCCAAACTCAATCCCCTCTGGAATGGAATTCAGTTCCCTTATGACACAATTGCCCTTTGACCTCCCGTTTTCACCACACAATGGGTACTTAAAGAAGAAGAAGAAACCTTCTCTGCAGGAGAATGTGTGCTGAGCTGGGACGGGCTGGCATTAGATGTAGACCGGGTCAGACAGACAGGGGGAGAGGAGGGAGGTAGACTGCGTTAAAGTTCAGGCGGGCTATGGGGAAAACTTTATGGTCTCTGTATTGTACATTTCAACAGCCTCAGACCACATTTTTTTGTGTATTGTGCAAAGTTACAATACGCACGCACACACACACACACACATTATGTAGGGGCTTGAGTTGCTCTTTAGATCTGTTAGTCTACTGTAATGAAAGAGGTACCGTGATCCAAGGTTTAGACAGCCTTGTCCGTTCTCATCCCTTCAATATTACATGAAGGAAGGGGACACGTGCGTGTGTGTGTGTGCGTGCACAGTGGTGGGTACAGGTAGAGGTGAACCACAACCTTCAGACCCTCCACAGAGCTTCAACAGTGGGCATTCTGGGTAATCATAACATGCTTATATAACATTTTAGGACTAGCCCAAATAAGACATGAAGTCCTCATACGTGTTGTGCTGGAAAATGTGATGGAAACTGTTGTTATGAGTTAGAATTTCTTCCCCATATATTAAGTACTATGTGTAAAACGTTAAACATTTCTGAGAAGGTAGTGTTTTGTTGTCAGATTAACTGCGTGTGTCTTTCTGAGCGAAGACATAGACAGTAAAACACACAAATGACGCTAATCCTTCTTTTACAGACTTATGTCCTGTCAAATAAGAATTGGGCAGGAAATGTATTCTTCTTCTGTTTATTCTTCTCTCGTTAGCTCTGTTTTCTATTCCTTTCTTCCTTCCATTCATTCACCTCTTAATGGAGTTGCTCTCAACAGGCCTGTATTGATTCCTGCAGTCTATTGTAGCGTAGCCTTGGACTCTCTCTGACTGCCTTGTATGCTTATTATGAGCCTGGTACTTAGACACATGCAGGGCATGCTCAGTGTGTTCCACGGCAGGTTACCATAGTCCTAACACAGAGATGTGCCTGTTTGAGCGTTTCAGAAGCATAGAAGTCAGGTAGATTCTAACAGGTGTTTTGTGCACATTTTTCTTCACCGGCAGACAATGCATTTCTACCAGAGTGTGTTGCCATGGTTACCGAGTAATACCAAGCCGAGAGTCTGCGATCAGCTAATTCCTTTAGTCCTTTTCTTCCTCCTTCTGTTCACCACCATCTAATGACTTGGCAAAGCTGTGTGTGTGTGTGTGTGTGTGTGCACACGACATCCACATGAGGACATTCACAGTGGTCATTATTCATGTCAGAGCTTCCACTAAATGCACACAGAAAGAGCATTCCCATGTCACTGGTGGCTATAGGAGAGGAGAGGAGAGGAGAAGAGAGGAGAGGAGAGGAGAGGAGAGGAGAGGAGAGGAGAGGAGAGGAGAGGA
>NC_034180.2:4553829-4571329 GCF_002021735.2 Oncorhynchus kisutch | reverse complement strand
AGTCATGCGTGCATCCGTTTTTACGTATGGGTGTCCCCGGGAACGGAGCCCACAACCCTGCCGGCGTGCTCTGCCACCTGAGCCACACTTGACTCTGTAACACTGTGACACATTATATGACAGCACTCTATGATCAACAACCATCACTAATTATGAACCTACAGTATAACCTTCAGATGGGAACATCCGTGTGGTAGAACTAACTACAGGGGGACGCCTCGTAGGGCAGCCACTGCTCAGCAGCCTGGTTGACTGTCACACCAGTGGAACAGGTAAGAGATTGAGGGAACGTTATAACAATGTTCAGTGTGTTGACTGATTGATTGACTGATGACATTTGTTGTCATTCTTTTCACAGCGAGACTCCAGTCTACCCGTTGTAAGATATCGTTCACTGAAGTCGTCTCTCTTTACTCCGCACATTATGAAGCCCTTTAGGGGAGACTGCCTGGGCATGGTAATTTGTCACACTATTGGCTAACGTCACTGACTGACAGACAGTAGACAGTTAGTAAATAGTAATCTCACCTACCTACAACTTGGCTTCAGAAGCACAATCCCCACTGCTGTAATCTCTTGTAGACAGACCACGTAGACACAAACGGTACAGTCGATCTGTCATGATACATCATGATGGTGAGATAACAAGCTGCATTAGTCCCAGTACTTTGGACAATTCACCATTTTGTAGGTGTTTGGAACTTTGGAAGGGGAGGGGACATTCGGCCTGTAAAGAGAGAGAGAGGGTGGAGCTCTTCGTTCCGGTTCCGCTCCTTTCTTCTCATAACACGTATGGACCCAGAATTTATTTGAGCATCTGACTAATTATGCAAGACTTTAGTAAAAAGGAAGCAGCGAGCAAAAGCCCTATCACCCCCTCCGTCACTGAGTGAAGCAACACATCACGAGTAGCACACACACACACACACACACACACACACACACACACACACACACACACACACACACACACACACGTCAATCAGCTGTCTCATCCTCTTCTACATCGTCTGCTGACAGAAATAACAGCTCATCTTCTCATCACGTCGGTCACTAGACAGGGATCATATGTAACACATGACTTGGATGTTTCATCTTCCTCTATATTATTCACTATCAGCCGTGTGTACACACACTCACACACACACGCGCACACACACACAAAAACACATACACACGCGCACACACACGCACACACACACACACGCACGCAAAAACACATAATGCATGCACACACGCAAAAACACACACACATGCACACACACACACGCACGTCGATGATATTGCTAATCATTACCATTACTTGAGAGCGCCTCCCTCCTCATTGAGTGCAGCATTCAGTCTGGTTTAACCAGGCTATCTTGCACACACCAAGCCAGGCTGATTAGTATCCAAGGTAGATTCAGGCGGTGCACAATCCATTGTATGTAGGTCACACAAGTATACAGTATATTAGAGAAGAGGAGAATCCCCCATCCGTCCTCCTTTTCTTTAGGCTAGTGCCGATGGGAATACCCAATTCATAGTGGGTGTGATATACACTTATATATACAGTAGATGAGGGATGCTATTTAAATGCAAATTCCATGTTTTAATTATTTTGTTTGGGTTAGCATTTATAGTTATTAATTGAGTTGTTTGTGTTAATTCACTTAAACAAATAAGATATTTGTAGCACTGTACATATCCATTTATGTAAGGGTATACATACTGTACATATCCATTTATGTAAGGGTATACATACTGTACATATCCATTTATGTAAGGGTATACATACTGTACATATCCATTTATGTAAGGGTATACATACGGTACATATCCATTTATGTAAGGGTATACATACTGTACATATCCACTTATGTAAGGGTATACATACGGTACATATCCATTTATGTAAGGGTATACATACGGTACATATCCATTTATGTAAGGGTATACATACTGTACATATCCATTTATGTAAGGGTATACATACGGTACATATCAATTTATGTAAGGGTATACATACGGTACATATCCATTTATGTAAGGGTATACATACGGTACATATCCATTTATGTAAGGGTATACATACGGTACATATCCATTTATGTAAGGGTATACATACGGTACATATCCATTTATGTAAGGGTATACATACTGTACATATCCATTTATGTAAGGGTATACATACTGTACATATCCATTTATGTAAGGGTATACATACTGTACATATCCATTTATGTAAGGGTATACATACTGTACATATCCATTTATGTAAGGGTATACATACTGTACATATCCATTTATGTAAGGGTATACATACTGTAGATATCCATTTATGTAAGGGTATACATACTGTACATATCCATTTATGTAAGGGAATACATACTGTAGATATCCATTTATGTAAGGGTATACATACTGTAGATATCCATTTATGTAAGGGTATACATACGGTACATATCCATTTATGTAAGGGTATACATACTGTACATATCCATTTATGTAAGGGTATACATACTGTAGATATCCATTTATGTAAGGGTATACATACGGTACATATCCATTTATGTAAGGGTATACATACTGTACATATCCATTTATGTAAGGGTATACATACTGTACATATCCATTTATGTAAGGGTATACATACGGTACATATCAATTTATGTAAGGGTATACATACGGTACATATCAATTTATGTAAGGGTATACATACGGTACATATCAATTTATGTAAGGGTATACATACTGTACATATCCATTTATGTAAGGGTATACATACTGTACATATCCATTTATGTAAGGGTATACATACTGTACATATCCATTTATGTAAGGGTATACATACGGTACATATCCATTTATGTAAGGGTATACATACGGTACATATCCATTTATGTAAGGGTATACATACTGTACATAACAATTTATGTAAGGGTATACATACGGTACATATCCATTTATGCAAGGGTATACATACGGTACATATCCATTTATGTAAGGGTATACATACTGTACATATCCATTTATGTAAGGGTATACATACTGTAGATATCCATTTATGTAAGGGTATACATACTGTACATATCCATTTATGTAAGGGTATACATACTGTAGATATCCATTTATGTAAGGGTATACATACTGTAGATATCCATTTATGTAAGGGTATACATACGGTACATATCCATTTATGTAAGGGTATACATACTGTACATATCCATTTATGTAAGGGTATACATACTGTAGATATCCATTTATGTAAGGGTATACATACTGTACATATCCATTTATGTAAGGGTATACATACTGTAGATATCCATTTATGTAAGGGTATACATACTGTACATATCCATTTATGTAAGGGTATACATACTGTACATATCCATTTATGTAAGGGTATACATACTGTACATATCCATTTATGTAAGGGTATACATACTGTACATATCCATTTATGTAAGGGTATACATACTGTAGATATCAATTTATGTAAGGGTATACATACTGTACATATCCATTTATGTAAGGGTATACATACTGTACATATCCATTTATGTAAGGGTATACATACTGTAGATATCCATTTATGTAAGGGTATACATACGGTACATATCCATTTATGTAAGGGTATACATACTGTAGATATCCATTTATGTAAGGGTATACATACTGTACATATCCATTTATGTAAGGGTATACATACTGTACATATCCATTTATGTAAGGGTATACATACTGTAGATATCAATTTATGTAAGGGTATACATACTGTACATATCCATTTATGTAAGGGTATACATACTGTAGATATCCATTTATGTAAGGGTATACATACTGTACATATCCATTTATGTAAGGGTATACATACTGTACATATCCATTTATGTAAGGGTATACATACTGTACATATCCATTTATGTAAGGGTATACATACTGTAGATATCCATTTATGTAAGGGTATACATACTGTACATATCCATTTATGTAAGGGTATACATACTGTAGATATCCATTTATGTAAGGGTATACATACTGTACATATCCATTTATGTAAGGGTATACATACTGTACATATCCATTTATGTAAGGGTATACATACTGTACATATCCATTTATGTAAGGGTATGCATACTGTACATATCCATTTATGTAAGGGTATACATACTGTACATATCCATTTATGTAAGGGTATACATACTGTACATATGCATATAACCCTGCTACTGCAGAGGAGGCTGGAATGGAATGCATTTTATGGTAGCAAGCAAATCAAACATATGGAAACCAGATGTTTGACTCCGTTCCATTGACACCTTTCCAGCCATGACAATGAGCCTGTCTTCCTATAGCTCCTCCCACCAGCCTCCTATGTGCTACTGTGAAGACTCCGTAGGAGACAATGTCCACTACCTTTGGCGTCATTCATGCTATCATGTGACATGGCTTTGTCTTGTCTGTGAATAAATCAGTGACTTTGCCCTCACAGACATATTCATTTCACCGCATGTACTGTAGTCATATATACGTGGCGGCTCGAGCTGAAAAGTACAACCCGGCACCACTGGAGAAATCTTTCATCTGCCATCTTGAAAGTGAAATGATGGTTCTTTGAAGAACAGCCCTCTGACTTACTTCTCTGTTAAATAACAAGTCGTGATACTTCTGACTAAAATTGTAACTGAAAATCGTGTTTATTCATTCGGTGAGTTTCTTATGTTCACAAATGGTTTTGAAGCATCGCCATGATTTTCATCATATCAACCAAAGAGTGTTTTAATATGTAAACATACACACCTCTGTGCTTGTGAATAGCTTGCAGATTTGTGTTAATCGCTTCCTCTCTCATGTGAACTAGCAACATTGCTGAAATGTCCAGGACGTTCAAAATAAAATGAAGATAGAAATGGAATGTCTAGAGCTGACTTGATTAGGTACATTGCATTCTGTTCTACGTAGACAGTCATTCCTGTTCTACACACAATATATTTTTATCGGAACACTCCTAAACATTTCACCCCCCTGAACAGGCCCCATATGTTGTGAGCCTGTGTTTCCCCACACAAACACATACACAGAATCTACCACCAGTTGTTTACAATGGAAATAGCTTGTGGAATCTAAAATGTCTTTCTCTCTGAGCCTGTGTTTTCTGTGGGGTGCTAGCTCTAGTCTGTGCACCACTCCAGCACTACAGCCTCTCTATAATGGATAGGCTACGCAGGTCGGCAGTCCCGATTCTGTCACTTCAACACTCCTCTGCTCGCAGCAATCCGTTTGAGCAATGAACGGCCTCTGCTAGGGGTATCCTATGGGGGCTTTGGGTTCTCTCTCTCTCTCTCTCTCTCTCTCTCTCTCTCTCTGTCTCTCTCTCTCTGTCTCTCTCTCTCTCTCTCTCTCTGTCTCTGCTTAGACGAAGACACGATTCTCTATGAAATGTTTAGATATATGGACTCTTAAATATGTCAGAGAGAAAGAGAGACGTGTTTTTGTAGCCTGTAATAGATTCAGAAGCTGCCTCAGTCTGGAAAGAGACGGCGTGTTTGAAGTGGTGTGTCTAGGAGATAGGAAGTCGGTAGCAGAGCAAGCAGAGAGATATGCCCACAACAACCATCACACCACCTGGTTGCTTCCAGGATCAATAAAAAACATCCAAATATACTTGCACTGTTGTGAGACTAGGCTATTTAAAGTGCTGGCTGATTTTGTTAGTCAAATAATGTGGTCGTTGACAATATGGTAGACTATTGTCAGTTTTTGATTTTGCCTCAACTTAGATCTCAGTATTGAGTATCAGAAGAGCAGAATATATTGTAGACACGCACACACACACACACGCAGGCAAGCACGTACGCACGCACACACACACACACACACACACACAGGGAAAGAGCCAGGCAGATCCATAGCCACTGGGTGTGTTATCATGTTACCTACAGGATCATATAGTGGGCAGAGATGACAGCAGATCCACATGTGGGGTCAAACCCCAGGTCTAATGTAGCCTGTCCTGGATTTGATAGAACCAAACTAGATGGTTATCTAAGCCTACTGTATATGTTCAGTCAGAGAGGCTGATGTAGGACATACAATGGTCTTCAAAGTGGTTGAACCTTTATTGTATGACAACAAAAACACAAAAGGGCTAAAATGAACACAGACACACACACACACACACACACACACACACCATCTGTTTGATTCCTAGAGTTGGCAGCTGTTGGGAACAAGGAGGCATACTGTCTAATCTCCTTATACCACCTATCAACTGCTGACTTACATACTCACAACTATTATTCCTAAAGTACATAGTAACATACTCACAACTATTAATCCTAAAGTACATAGTAACATACATACTCACAACTATTAATCCTAAAGTACATAGTAACATACATACTCACAACTATTATTCCTAAAGTACATAGTAACATACATACTCACAACTATTAGTCCTAAAGTACATAGTAACATACATACTCACAACTATTAATCCTAAAGTACATAGTAACATACATACTCACAACTATTAATCCTAAAGTACATAGTAACATACATACATACTCACAACTATTAATCCTAAAGTACATAGTAACATACATACTCACAACTATTATTCCTAAAGTACATAGTAACATACTCACAACTATTAATCCTAAAGTACATAGTAACATACATACTCACAACTATTAATCCTAAAGTACATAGTAACATACATACTCACAACTATTAGTCCTAAAGTACATAGTAACATACATACTCACAACTATTAATCCTAAAGTACATAGTAACATACATACTCACAACTATTAGTCCTAAAGTACATAGTAACATACTCACAACTATTAATCCTAAAGTACATAGTAACATACATACTCACAACTATTAATCCTAAAGTACATAGTAACATACATACTCACAACTATTAGTCCTAAAGTACATAGTAACATACATACTCACAACTATTAGTCCTAACGTACATAGTAACATACATACTCACAACTATTAATCCTAAAGTACATAGTAACATACATACTCACAACTATTAATCCTAAAGTACATAGTAACATACATACTCACAACTATTAATCCTAAAGTACATAGTAACATACATACTCACAACTATTAGTCCTAAAGTACATAGTAACATACATACTCACAACTATTAGTCCTAACGTACATAGTAACATACATACTCACAACTATTAATCCTAAAGTACATAGTAACATACATACTCACAACTATTAATCCTAAAGTACATAGTAACATACATACATACTCACAACTATTAGTCCTAAAGTACATAGTAACATACATACATACTCACAACTATTAATCCTAAAGTACATAGTAACATACATACTCACAACTATTAGTCCTAAAGTACATAGTAACATACATACTCACAACTATTAATCCTAAAGTACATAGTAACATACATACATACTCACAACTATTAATCCTAAAGTACATAGTAACATACATACTCACAACTATTATTCCTAAAGTACATAGTAACATACTCACAACTATTAGTCCTAAAGTACATAGTAACATACATACATACTCACAACTATTAATCCTAAAGTACATAGTAACATACATACTCACAACTATTATTCCTAAAGTACATAGTAACATACTCACAACTATTAATCCTAAAGTACATAGTAACATACATACATACTCACAACTATTAGTCCTAAAGTACATAGTAACATACATACTCACAACTATTAATCCTAAAGTACATAGTAACATACATACTCACAACTATTAATCCTAAAGTACATAGTAACATACATACTCACAACTATTAGTCCTAAAGTACATAGTAACATACATACTCACAACTATTAATCCTAAAGTACATAGTAACATACATACTCACAACTATTAATCCTAAAGTACATAGTAACATACATACATACTCACAACTATTAGTCCTAAAGTACATAGTAACATACATACTCACAACTATTAATCCTAAAGTACATAGTAACATACATACATACTCACAACTATTAGTCCTAAGGTACATAGTAACATACATACTCACAACTATTATTCCTAAAGTACATAGTAACATACTCACAACTATTAGTCCTAAAGTACATAGTAACATACATACATACTCACAACTATTAATCCTAAAGTACATAGTAACATACATACTCACAACTATTAATCCTAAAGTACATAGTAACATACATACTCACAACTATTATTCCTAAAGTACATAGTAACATACTCACAACTATTAGTCCTAAAGTACATAGTAACATACATACATACTCACAACTATTAATCCTAAAGTACATAGTAACATACATACTCACAACTATTATTCCTAAAGTACATAGTAACATACTCACAACTATTAATCCTAAAGTACATAGTAACATACATACATACTCACAACTATTAGTCCTAAAGTACATAGTAACATACATACTCACAACTATTAATCCTAAAGTACATAGTAACATACATACTCACAACTATTAATCCTAAAGTACATAGTAACATACATACTCACAACTATTAGTCCTAAAGTACATAGTAACATACATACTCACAACTATTAATCCTAAAGTACATAGTAACATACATACTCACAACTATTAATCCTAAAGTACATAGTAACATACATACATACTCACAACTATTAGTCCTAAAGTACATAGTAACATACATACTCACAACTATTAATCCTAAAGTACATAGTAACATACATACATACTCACAACTATTAGTCCTAAGGTACATAGTAACATACATACTCACAACTATTAGTCCTAAAGTACATAGTAACATACATACTCACAACTATTCAACTGTACATAGAAGTCTTCCACCCATGTTAGAGCCAATACAGTCTCTGCATAGTACTGTTTGTCAACCTTCTACAGCACTCATTTAAAACAACAATTATGCTGCTATTTAATAACCTAGGTCCTAGAGGTAAGCAATGTTCAATAATGTACAATTAACCAAATGATGAATTCATAATTCATCTTTATGGCATATATTCAGACCTGACATTTTCTAGGCTATCGGTATGTTGAGTCTGTGTCTTGGTTGCGGTAATGTGTCTCTTGAGAAAATTACAACTTGTAAAGTAGAGAAGATTTGATTGTGTTGTCGTTGGAACATTGTCTTGTTTTTACCAGTGATATAGAAGCAGTAGTGAGTGTGTGCGTGCGGGCCTACGTCCAGGCCTGTGGTATGAGTCATCCATCCTGGCCCTAGATTCTCAGAAACTCAACCTCTCTGCCATTCTAGCCAATTACAGCCCGTCTCTCAGGTTGTCATGGTGCGGCTCTCCATTGTCTGATTAGTATGCGTGAGAAACAAACCTGTAGCTGAGATTACAGACATTAATAGCATAGTAATGGCCAGATAAGTGGCTGGTTCATAGCATAATTAGCAAAGGGAAAAAACTAAAACGTCTGCACTGTGAGTGTCACAAAAAAAAAAAACGGTTTTAATCTGTCGTTGTTCATTGGCGCAGTTGAACTTACATTCCTGACACTTGAATTCTACACAGAAGCACATGGCTTACTTCCAGTATCTGTAGTATCTGAATCAATGTGTTTCAGTATCTTTCTTCTATCTCTTATATATCTAGACTATCTGCCTTCTACGTCTAGACGATCTGATTCAGTCCTGTGATCTTCTAGCAGCCGTCAGCCCAATCCCAACCGTGTCTGATTCCACATCCACTCCGTATTCCTATCTCCAGTGTCTTTCGTCAACGTGAGCTCTACACTCCCCTCGGACCATCCTCCCTCCTCCTCTGCCCCGATAAACTCTGCTCTGGCACCAGGGGACTTTATCTCCGTCCCCTCGTCCCGACCTGGGCGCGAACCAGGGACGCTCTGCACACGTCAACAGTCACCCTCGAAGCATCGTTACCCATCGCTCCACAAAAGCCGCGGGCCTTGCAGTGCAAGGGGAACCACTACTTCAAGGTCTCAGAGCGAGTGACGTCACCGATTGAAACGCCACAAGTGCGCACCACCGCTAACTAGCTAGCCATTTCACATCGGCTACACTTGCACACACTTATTATCAGCTGCGCTGCTTTTCTCTGGGGTCTGCGGCTCAATCTCATTTTGTCATTCCGTGATCCCTTTTGCATTCTATCTCCTCTCTTCCTTCTCAATTGTATTGGAGGACTTTCTTCCCCAAAGCATTTTGAGAAGGAGGCGAGGAGAGACGATGCAAGGAAAGATGAATTGAGAAAGAGTCGTCTTCGCTCCTATCTAGTAGTAGACACGAAAGGCCCTCGCTTCTATAGCTGCTACATTGTTAATGACCTCGCTGACTGCAGCCAATCATTTTCATCTCGGGCGCGGCCGCCACATCACATCTCACCGGCGTCGCCAGGCGCTCAGCTCGCGCTGTCGTTGCTAGGCTGTTGTACCTGCGTGCAGAACGACGCGCGCCATGGTTACCACGGCCTCCGTTCAGTTCCTGCAGCCAGAGCAGAGTTGTGCTCAGGTCTCCCACTTCTCTTTACGTGGACGTGCCACTGCTGCTGACAGCATAGACAATGAACAGGATCAGATTCACACAGCAGTTAAAGACGGCTATGGTTTATTTCATCTGTGTGTGGTTTAATAATGAACTTGAGTCATTTGTATTTTCATCATTTTTATCATCATGTGCTGTCGCCTTCAACGTGTTTCTTTGTTACCATTCTAATGTCATCATTTAACGCCAATTGCTAATGTTGATTGATTGAGAAATCATTGATTTGGCTGCAGGTCTTATCTTCCACCAGAGCAATTATGTGTGTGTGTGTGTGTGTGTTGGCCAGAACAGTGTGACTGATTAGTGCTGTGTCCAGCCCTGATTGTACTCTCCAACCATAACCAATCATTGCCTCATACAGACAGTAGCCCTCAGTAGTACTGGCTGGGGTGCTGGGGAACCGAGCAGAGTGGAGATACACAACTCAAATCGATCTAGGTGTAACCAGTGATCGATTGTTTTCATGTAACCTTTATACAGGTTCGTCTCATTGAGATACAATCTCTTTTGCAAGAAGGACCTGTCTGATGACTAACCTTCTCTGAGACTAAAGCCTTTAGTTCAGTGGGTTAACATAGTCTTCTGGGGCATCGGGTTCAAACACAATTACTTCCCTGCTTCCCTCACCAACCCTGTAACCCTATAGGGACCGTGTCCTGAGGCGCTATGAGAACCTGTCCCAGAGCTTTAAGACCAGCTACATAAGACAACAACCCCTGGGAAACATTGTCATTCTGTTCTCTTTGTGTATATGATCTCCCCTGTAAAACCCCTACAGCAGCCCCTATACTGTAAATCAGTCACTCTATAAATGACGGAGATATGTGTGTGTGTGTGTGTGTGTGTGTGGGGTGAGCGTGTGTGTGTGTGGGGTGAGCGTGTGTGCGTGTTAGGGCTGGGAATTGCCAAAGACCTCACCATACAGCATTATCACGATATTTAGGTGCCGATACGATATGTATTACGATTCTCACCATTCTATATGTATTATGATTCTCACCATTCTATATGTATTACGATTCTCACCATTCTATATGTATTATGATTCTCACCATTCTATATGTATTACGATTCTCACCATTCTATATGTATTACGATTCTCACCATTCTATATGTATTACGATTCTCACCATTCTATATGTATTACGATTCTCACCATTCTATATGTATTATGATTCTCACCATTCTATATGTATTACGATTCTCACCATTCTATATGTATTACGATTCTCACCATTCTATATGTATTACGATTCTCACCATTCTATATGTATTACGATTCTCACCATTCTATATGTATTATGATTCTCACCATTCTATATGTATTACAATTCTCACCATTCTATATGTATTGTGATTCTCACCATTCGATATGTATTGTGATTCTCACCATTCGATATGTATTGTGATTCTCACCATTCTATATGTAGTGTGATTCTCACCATTCTATATGTATTACGATTCTCACCATTCTATATGTATTGTGATTCTCATCATTCTATATGTATTACGATTCTCACCATTCTATATGTATTGTGATTCTCATCATTATATATGTATTACGATTCTCACCATTCTATATGTATTGT
This sequence comes from Oncorhynchus kisutch, assembly GCF_002021735.2. Taxonomy (NCBI): domain Eukaryota; kingdom Metazoa; phylum Chordata; class Actinopteri; order Salmoniformes; family Salmonidae; genus Oncorhynchus; species Oncorhynchus kisutch. The sequence goes on along the minus strand of NC_034180.2, from coordinate 4,559,215 downwards.
GATTCTCACGATTCTATATGTATTGTGATTCTCATCATTCTATATGTATTGTGATTCTCACCATTCTATATGTATTGTGATTCTCACCATTCTATATGTATTACGATTCTCACCATTCTATATGTATTACGATTCTCACCATTCTATATGTATTGTGATTCTCACCATTCTATATGTATTACGATTCTCACCATTCTATATGTATTACGATTCTCACCATTCTATATGTATTGTGATTCTCACCATTCTATATGTATTACGATTCTCACCATTCTATATGTATTGTGATTCTCACCATTCTACATGTACTGTGATTCTCATCATTATATATGTATTGTGATTCCCACCATTCTATATGTATTGTGATTCTCACCATTCTATATGTACTGTGATTCTCATCATTCTATATGTACTGTGATTCTCATCATTCTATATGTATTGTGATTCTCACCATTCTATATGTATTGTGATTCTCACCATTCTATATGTACTGTGATTCTCATAATTCTATATGTATTGTGATTCTCACCATTCTATATGTACTGTGATTCTCATCATTCTACATGTACTGTGATTCTCACCATTCTATATGTATTGGGATTTGATACTGCGATTTTATTGTGATTTTGTTGTTGTTCCAAACATATTGCTCACTATTATGACTGCTGCAGAGAGACAGGGGAGACCATGGATCAGTCATGGAAATAAACATGCTGAAAACATGTTGGCTCACTTTTGAAGAAGAAGATGGAGAACAAGCTATAGGTGGAAAAATACCAGAGTTTTGGCGCAGGTACAGCCAACTAGCGCTAGCAACAACAAAAAAGTCTCATCAATACTTGGACTTAAAGTATCGATATAATATTGTCCAAAATAATATTGCGATATGTAATTGTATCGATTTTTCCCCCCTATCACTAGTGTGTATGTGTGTGTGCGCCTGCATGTGTGCGATTGTGCGTGCTCAATATTTGTCATTGAGAAAAGGGTTCCTTGAGAGCCATAGCACCGTATATATCGTTGTGACAAAACACAGACATACTGCCATCTAAGCCCGACACAGCAATGAAAAAAACATCTATCCTCTACCTTTCACTAGTCAGTGCAGCATAACTTAACCACAGGCTGACTGGCGGGCTCTTCCATTTACTCTAAAAAAACAGGGGTGTTTGGTGGGGGAGGAGAGTGAGAGGGAGAGTGGCTGTTGGGCTGGTTACACCCCTCCATCTGCTCACAGTGTGCTGGGCTGCTGCTGCTTCCACCATCCTGCGTCTAATACAAACCCTTAGTCCCTTGTTTTTATGGCTGAACACCTGCTTATGTCTTTCTCCTTGTAGCGAGCCCATTCCTCCTATTCTGTCGTTCCAGTTCAGCAGTATTGTTCCCAATTTCCATTTAAAGAAACTCACAGGGAAGCAGAGTTTCTCCTTGCATTCCTCCTGGACTCAGTCTTTCCTTTACACCCCTTCCTTCAAAAACATGGTTATTCATGTTTATGCTTAAGACATTTAAAGGGAAGGGGAGTTTGATCTCTCCTCTCCCAGTCCAGTTATGTGCTTCCTGGTGTTGTGGTGTCTAGTAATGGACAGGAGGAGTTGATCATCATCAGAAGAACAGAAGGAATGAGACCAGGGGCTGCCGCGCTCTGAGAGAGAGAGAGAGAGATACGGATGTGAGAGCTGAATGAGAGGGAGGCGTGTGAGTGCCAGAGAGAGTAGTGAGAGAGGGGTGTGAGTGCCAGAGAGAGTAGCGAGGGAGGGGTGTGAGTGAGAGTTTGAGAGAGGCGGCACAACACTGAGAGCGGACTTCCCTAGGAGCTGCTCACTGCTACAACGCCACAACTCACAGCTAGGGGACAAAACACACCCCAACACACTCAGACTGTACACACACCCAGCCGAGAGGAGGCTTTATACACTTCTGACCGAGAGGCTTTGTGAAATTTCCGTGTATTGATATCGAAGTGGACACAAACCCAGTCACAATGGAAGAGAATATGGAAGAAGGACAGAATTCAAAAGGTACGGTGTAAAATATATATGTATTCTTTTCATGTAAATATCTCGGAGCTAATCCATGTTTCCTTTGTGCTGCTGCTGCTGCAACTGTATGTACTGTATGCCGATGTTACACACTCTCTCTTTGACACAGACGTGTATTTGGATGCTGCCAAGCAGAGAATAAGCTACTGATGCAGACAAAGAAACACATGGATTGTAATTACTTGAGTGTTTTTGGGAGATTTTTATTATTGATTGTCATCATCGTTCAGAGCTCAATTGAATTGCGCTGGTTTTTATTGTGATTTGAGCGGAGCTGTTTTGAAAGGTGGAGGGAGGGGAGGATGGAGGGAGGGAGAGAGAAGGAGGCGGGTGTTTGTTGAGTGGTTGATTGGAGGGGGGGGGGGGGTCCGTGGGAATTGTCTTGTCTTCTGCTTGAACGCTTGTCTTGACGGCTCACAAGAGACAGCAGAGAAGTGAATTGACTTCCCTCCATCCCTCCCTCCTTCTCTCACTCTCTCTATTTTCCCCCGGGTATGGCAACAATGCGGCCATTACTTTGCTATCTAAGCTCAAATCATCTCAAATCAGATTAGCACGCCTGTCTGTCCTCCTGACCCTTTGACCCAGTAACAGTTGTTTGTTTAGTGGCGGGGTTGCTGCATGGCTGCTGTTCCATTCATCTCATTTAACGGCACTGTGCTGGAGGATGGGCGGGTGTTGTCTTGTCGAGGGGGATCAACAGAACACGTATGCAGCGCTAGCTAAGACTATATACCCATTATGAATAAAACATGTGAATGCATGGTCTGTTATGGAGATGGAATGAACATTTGGGACTGTTTTTATAGATGACGCACACTCTTAGCCAATCAGAGCAAAGCATGGGGAGCCATCTTTATCCCAAGCAGATGCTTCCCTTCCCCTCCCTCTCCTCACCTCCCCTTTGCCTCCTCGCCCACGCCGCTTTCACATACACAATTTACACATATGAACCACATACCCCTGCCCCGTCACTAAAAACAGGTTACAAAAGGTTACACGTGGGGTTGGAGTGTAGAGAGAGAGACAGAGGGGGAGAGAGACAGCGATAACCTTCCATAACAAAGTCATCACCTACAGAGAGATGAACCTGGAGAAGAGTCCCCTAAGCAAGCTGGTCCTGGGGCTCTGTTCACAAACACAAACAGACCCCACAGAGCCCCTGGACAGCGACACAGAGAAAACAAAAAAGATAATTACTTGACACATTGGAAAAAAAATTACAAAAAAAACAGCGCAAACTAGCATGCTACTTGGTCCTAAACAGAGAGTACACAGTGGCAGAATACCTGACCACTGTAACTGACCCCAAATTAAGGAAAGCTTTGACTATGTACAGACTCAGTGAGCATAGCCTTGCTATTGAGAGAGGCCGCCGTAGGCAGACCTGGCTCTCAAGATGTGGACACTGCCCACAAAATGAGGTGGAAACTGAGCTGCACTTCCTAACCTCCTGCCAAATGTATGACCATATTAGAGACACATACTTCCCTCAGATTACACAGATCCACAAAGAATTCTAAAACAAATCCAATTTTGATAAACTCCCATATCTACTGGGTGAAATACCACAGTGTGCCATCACAGCAGCCAGATTTGTGACCTATTCTTTTGGGACTTGTGTGAGTGTAATATTTACTGTTCACTTTTCATTGTTTGTTTCACTTTTGTTTATCCATTTCACTTGCTTTGGCAATGTAAACATATGTTTCCCATGCCAATAAAGCCCCTTGAATAATTTGAGAATGAGAAAGAGGGAGTGAGAGAGGGGGAAGGGAGAGAGAGAGAGAGAGAGAGAGAGGGAGGGAGAGAGAGAGCGAGCGAGAGAGAAGGAAAGAGAAAGAGGGGGGGATAGGGGGAGAAAGAGAGTGAGGGAGTGAAGGTTCCCTGCCATGGTCATTGTCCTCCCAGTGGTCCCTGGTGTGTATTTAAGTAACTGTTCTGCTGCCCGCTCATTAGTCCTGACCCACTTCTGAAATAGAGAGAGAGAGCATAAAGAGGGAGATGGAGAGAGAGAGAGTGTAAAGAGGGAGATGGAGGGGGAGAGAGAGAGAGAGCGTAAAGAGGAAGATGGAGGGGGAGAGAGAGAGAGCGTAAAGAGGGAGATGGAGGGGGAGAGAGAGAGAGCAAGTGAGAGAGAAAGAGGGGGGGATAGGGTGAGAGAGAGATTGAGGGAGTGAAGGTTCCCTGCCATGGTCATTGTCCTCCCAGTGGTCCCTGGCGTGTATTTAAGTAACTGTTCTGCTGCCCGCTCATTAGTCCTGACCCACTTCTGAAATAGAGAGAGAGAGCATAAAGAAGGAGATGGAGAGAGAGAGAGCATAAAGAAGGAGATGGAGAGAGAGAGAGAGAGAGAGCGTAAGGAGGGAGATGGAGGGAGAGAGAGAGAGACCGCGTAAAGAGGGAGATGGAGGGGCAGAGAGATAGAGCATAAAGAGGGAGATGGAGGGGGAGAGAGAGAGAGAGCGTAAAGAGGGAGATGGAGGGGCAGAGAGATAGAGCATAAAGAGGGAGATGGAGGGGGAGAGAGAGAGAGAGCGTAAAGAGGGAGATGGAGGGGCAGAGAGAGAGAGCATAAAGAGGGAGATGGAGGGGGAGCGAGAGAGAGAGAGAGCGTAAAGAGGGAGATGGAGGGGCAGAGAGAGAGAGCGTAAAGAGGGAGATGGAGGGGAGAGAGAGAGCGTAAAGAGGGAGATGGAGGGGGAGAGAGAGAGAGCATAAAGAGGGAGATGGAGGGGGAGAGAGAGAGAGCGTAAAGAGGGAGATGGAGGGGCAGAGAGAGAGAGAGACAGCGTAAAGAGGGAGATGGAGGGGGAGAGAGAGAGAGCATAAGAGGGAGATGGAGGGGGAGAGAGAAGCGAAGCGTAAGGAGGGGAGATGGAGGGGCAGAGAGACGAGAGCGTAATATAAAAGGGAGATGGAGGGGGAGAGAGAGAGAGCGTTAAAGCGGAGAGGAGATGGAGGGGAGGAGAGAGAAGAGAGAGAGGTGTAAAGAGAGTGAGATGGAGGTGGCGAGAAGAGAGATGAGCGTAAAGAGGGAGATGGAGGGGGAGAGAGTAGAGAGAGCGTAAAAGAGGGGAGACATGGAGGGGCAAGAGAGAGAAGAGCGTAATAAGAGGGGATGGAGGGGGAGAGAGAGAGAGCGTAAAGCGGAGATGGAGGAGGAGGGAGAGAGAGCGAGAGCGTTATAAAAGGGAGATGGATGGGGGAGAGAGGAGAGAGCGTAAAGAGGGAGATGGAGGGGAGAGAGAGAGAGCGTAAATGAGGGAGATGAGAGGGGGAGAGAGATGAGAGAGCGTAAAGAGGGAGATGGAGGGGGAGAGAGAGAGAGAGAGCGTAAAGAG
>NC_034180.2:4522895-4553729 GCF_002021735.2 Oncorhynchus kisutch | reverse complement strand
ACGCTCTCTCTCCATCCCTTCTCTCTCTGTCTCTGTCTCTCTACCGCTCTCTCTCCATCCCTTCTCTCTCTGTCTCTGTCTCTCTACCGCTCTCTCTCCATCCCTTCTCTCTCTGTCTCTCTCTATCTCTTCTCTCTCTCGCTCTCAATTCAATTCAAGGAGCTTTATTTGAATGGGAAACATATGTTAACAACTCTGCCTCTCTCTCTCTCTCTCTCTCTCTCTCTCTCTCTCTCTCTCTCTCTCTCTCTCTCTCGCTCTCTCTCTCTCTCTCTCTCTCTCTCTCTCTCTCTCTCTCTCTCTCTCTCTCTATCCTTTCTCTCTCTCTCTCTCTCTCTCTCTCTCTCTCTCTCTCTCTATCCTTCTCTCTCTCTCTATATCCCTTCTCTCTCTCTCTTCTCTTTCTCTATCCCTTCTCTCTCTCTCTCTCTCTCTCTCTCTCTCTCTCTCTCTCTCTCTCTCTCTCTATCTATCTATCTCTGTCTCTCTCTTTCTCTCCCTCTCTCCTTCCCTTCCAATGCCAAAATAACTACACCCATATGGCGATGGTTCTCTATGTGACCAAATCCAAAATGTGCCCAGTTTGTCAGCAACAGCAACAGAGTCTATGTTTACCGACAGGTTGGTGGGATTATTTGGTTGTTCTGAGTGAGCACCACCCACCTCTGGGAGAAAATCTGTTTCCTCCGGCCTTTGCTCCGGAGAATCTTCAACAGCTGAACTTAAACCATTTGAAGTTCCCAGTTCAATAGTTTGTTTCCCTGCATGTCATCTCTTCATTACCATACTCTCTAGAGTCTAAAGAGTCAGGTGCTGAAAGCAGAAGGTATGTGACTGTTTGTCCAGGCAGTTGTTGCTTTCTTGAGATAATAATGAATGCCTTGGGGTGTTGAATAGCAGAATACTGATAGCCTCTCTCTCTCTCTCTATGCGGCTGCCGATCTCCTATACTTCATTGCGGCATGCTTGGCTAACCACAAATATAGCCAAACCCACAGAAAAGAATGATCAATGCAAATCGCTTTAGCAGGCGAAGGGAAGGGACAATCGGAGTGAGAGGGAAAGGGATGACAGAAGAAGAGATGGAGGGGGGGGTAGCTGGGTGAGGAGAGATGTGCTGTGGAGAAACAAAACGACAGCGATGGTGGTGACGACGGAGTGATGGGAGGTGCTCTTTCACTCTCTCTCTCTCTCTCTCTCTCTCTGATGGATGGAGGGATGTTGTTTTGGAGAAAGCAGGAGGGATAGCGGGAGTGGGTTTGAAGAAGGAAGGATGGAGATTAACAAGGTAATGGTGTCGATTTTTGAGGAAGCAAATACCTCCTACCCATATATCAACGTGGCAGCACACGCTTACACAGACATTAATCACTGTACGCACACACACACACACACACACACACAGACACACACACACACACACACACACACACACACACACACACACACACACACACACACACACACACACATACACACACACACACACACACACACATAAACATATCTGGTCTCCCCAAACGCTTAGATTTAGAAATACAGAGCATTAGGCAGTACTGTTGAGGGGGGTGGCATCACGGGCGGCTGTGGTCATAAAATAGGCTCATAACGGTGATGACGGTACTGACGAACATGGTGATGATTCTGATGGCGTTATGGTGTTGATTATGGGGACGGTGATGCTGAATGTTATGATGATGACTGGTTGTGACAAAAGTGCTATTTGTTGACTAAAAACTCCTGCCTGGTTTCAATAAACTATTCCTTGTCATCCTCAACCATCTCCAATCTCTTGTTGATTATATCAGGAAGTACAGCACTTCCACATTGTAAAGCATTCATAGCTTGGAAAATGGAGGGCTTATAATATAATTCAATTAGAATCAAGCCGGTCTCTGAGGCAGTTTGAATATTGAAGCACTATTGATTTATCTGGGCGTGATAAGCCGCAGTGGGAGAGAAATGAAATACCCAGGCTGCACTCCCCCATCTACAGCTAGCGTCATGCTGCTGTTGCTATCAACAGAACTCCGACATAGGAATGTATGAACATCCATCCTTAGCACTCTCTTGGATCTCTGTAACAGAGCTGTGTGGGATTTTCACGGCTGATAGATTTATGTTGATCAATTTGAATGACTAATTGACTCTCTTCCTTCACTTTGGGGTAAAGTTATTGGATGTTGCTTGTCTTTTAGGACAGTGGAGCGTTTTTCTGTTCGTAAAAACAGTTGAGACAACTGTTGTCACATTGCTGACTCTGGTACATAGATAATTGACTCCTGGCCCACCGTGGATTGCATCAATGATTGAGCCTGGAAATATAGTTAGAGAGTGTACTGTGCTGTGAAATGGGTGCCGAAATGACACTGATCCCCTTCAAATGGAGGTCCTGTTACAAAAATACTCTCATTCTCTATGGGTGTGGATAAAATGTTGAACCAGTGTTTTCAGTGATATAGTTCTATAGAAATCCCTCTACCGACTACAAACTCACCTTCGGGCTTGTCTAGGCTCTTTGATTACATTCTTGAGGGTCTGTGACTCAGACTGTGGGTTCCAAGATAGATATCTGAATCGACTTGATACAGTACCCGTGCAAGCCATAAGGTACAAATCACCGTCCCCTTCACCCACCAGTGGGTACTGGCTAATAGAAAGTGATCCATAACTCTCAGTATCCAAGAGGCAGAGGGAGTTAGTGGGGCGTGGGGGTCGTGCAGAGAAGGAGGCAGGCAGGGAGAGGGCGAGGGAGGCAGGTAGCAAAGGGAGGCCTATGAGAGGCAGGGGGAACGGGAGGGAGGCAGAGAGGCAGGGGGAACGGGAGGGAGGCAGAGAGGCAGGGGGAACGGGAGGGAGGCAGAGAGGCAGTGGGAACGGGAGGGAGGCAGAGAGGAAGGCATGGAGGCAGAGAAGCAACTCTACCGTGTTTCAGAAAAGGGTGCAGGGAGGGAGGGAGGGCAAGTCTGGGAGTAGTGTTATGTTGCTCCAGGGTGATTGCTAGCCTGGCCTTGGCACTGATAGGACCTCAGCCATAAAACTTCCTGCCTGGCTGGTCCTAGTGTAGTCTATTTAGGCCAGAAAGACCCGACCGGGGCTTCCCTCTCATCCCTTCTGTCTGCTCCACTCCTCTCCGGCCTGCAATTATGCTAACAAGCTTTATCATTGTTCCAGCTTGCGGAGCCTGGGGACTAAAGTTCTGAGAGGAAGGTCAAGGTACCAGGGCAACGCCACCGATTACGTCCGATGAGTGTTTTGACCGGGGTCTCTGGGAAAGCGGACTTTGGATAGCGCTGGACTGGCTATAACTGGACAATAGTTCCTCTTACAGTCTTCTGGAATTTTTTGTTGTTTGCTTGTATTTTGGAGCAGAATTGTACTGAAGTCAAGCAACTGTTTTGTTGTGCTCTGTTCAGATGGGTACGATTGCTTACCTTCAAGGCCTCTGTTGATTAGCTTACTCTACCAGACTGTATGTTCCCCAGGGCGCCACTGTATAACCCCATTGTTAGGCTAAATGACGTGTGACACCAAGGTCATGGGTTCAAAACCCAGCCAGGAATACAGTCATTGGTTGACATTACATCAACACTTACTGTCATTTAGTAAACATCAACGGATTATGACACATTTAACATGCAGCTTGGAGTAAATTACTCTGTGTGTACTGTCAATCTAGAGCACAGTAGAACATGCTAGAAGTGCATACTCAATCTAGCTGGACAGGGTTATAGTCCTTGGACTTTGATAGTGCACAGTGACAGACAATAACATCTATCGATTGGTGCAATGTCAGTGGTGTTTCAGGCTAATAGCAATGATCTAGCCTGAGATCCCATTGTCCTTGCGACCGGTAGCCTACATTGCGCCACCTATTTGTGTTGAGAATCGTTGTTTCACAATGATCGCTTTACGGACAAATTTTCATGCCACTTGCCAGTTCTAAAAGGACCCTCTTTAAATGTACAATGAACGTACGTGAAAACCGAAACAGCCAAAAACTGGTGCAATAACACAGAGACAGGAACAATCACCCACGAAATACTCAAAGAATATGGCTGCCTAAATATGGTTCCCAATCAGAGACAAGATAATCACCGCCTCAGGCAGCCATAGACTATGCTAGACACCCCACAAAAACCCCAAGACAAAAACGCACCACAATAACCCATGTCACACCCTGGCCTGACCAAATAAATGAAGACAAACATAATATACTTCGACCAGGGCATGACATCATCGCTCATTCTGTTCCTTGTGTTGTCATCATAAAAGCATGTCAGCTAAAGAACAATTCATTCCTTTTCATTTTGCAGTTGTCAGACGGTACTAAGAACTTATTGAGGCGCTCATGGATACTATAATGCATTATACCTGTTTGCCTTATGTAAAGTGTTACCCTCGGGCTATATTGTACATTGTCAGTCTTTTGCAAGGGAACAGGAAAGCACCATAGATGCCATCTCCCTAGCAAGGCCACTAAAGATGTGTATACAACCAATGAAATGTGATTTAATTTCATTAGCAGAGCCATCAGCAGTGCTGCGGTGTCTTGCAGGATGGGACTCCATAAAGAGACACTTTGTTTAATGCTGTTGCCAAGTGCTCCTGGTTTACGATGCTGCCTGTGCCTATACTGACACAGAGGCTAATGAATGACCTCTAATTACAGTGCAGTTAGTACAAGCGCCATCATTTAGCACTTCCTGTTTGTCCCCCCTGCAAGTGAACATGAATCAAACCCTGTTAGTAACACTATAGCAGGACACAGACATGGACACTTCTCATTCCCCAATGTCATGCTGGTGTTAGGAGATGGTTGTGGAATTAGTGGCTTAAAGTGAGACCAGAGGGGGATTGAGTATAATGATGGGGAGGAGGATGATGTTGAGGAGGGGAGGGAAGGGAGGGAAGGGAAAGGGGAAACCTTGTCAGTTGCACAACTGCATGCGTTCAACCCGAAATGTGTCTTAGAGGATGATGGTGCAGCGAGACTCTTCTAATGCAGGTGAGAATACACGATGAGATCGCAGTGATACATCGTTCCGAGCTGTCAGACTCCCAGCGTAATGACTGCAGAGGTAGTGAGCATAGGGTACCATTTCCACAGACCGAGACACTTCAGAATTTAAGATGAAGTGCAGGGCCAGAAGGGAGAGGTCAGGGTTCAAAACGCTGCGTCTGTTGTTGTGTCTGCTGCTCTTGAGGGAAGCACCCAGGCACTTAACCCCTGTGTTTCATTACGAGCCCTCGCTGACGTCGTAAAAATAGACCTTTTATTTATTTGTATGCCTCTTTTGGTTGATCTCAGCCACAGACCTCATGTATTATGGAAGACGTGTGGAAAGCTTGCTGTTGGATTGTTGGACTGGTAAAGGGTTGCCACGGGCACCGATGTCTGTTTCCAGCCATGGGTGTTTCGTCCAAAGACGATTCTCTTTACCACAGTTGCTAGAGAGATCTGCTTTGTTACTGTCAGCTCTCGGGGGTGACGTGGTAGTGAAACGATGAGAGATCTGCTTTGTTACTGTCAGCTCTCGGGGGTGACGTGGTAGTGAAACGATGAGAGATCTGCTTTGTTACTGTCAGCTCTCGGGGGTGACGTGGTAGTGAAACGATGAGAGATCTGCTTTGTTACTGTCAGCTCTCGGGGGTGACGTGGTAGTGAAACGATGAGAGATCTGCTTTGTTACTGTCAGCTCTCGGGGGTGACGTGGTAGTGAAACGATGAGAGATCTGCTTTGTTACTGTCAGCTCTCGGGGGTGACGTGGTAGTGAAACGATGAGAGATCTGCTTTGTTACTGTCAGCTCTCGGGGGTGACGTGGTAGTGAAACGATGAGAGATCTGCTTTGTTACTGTCAGCTCTCGGGGGTGACGTGGTAGTGAAACTATCTATCTAAAAGCCTTTGAGCAATGGAAGGTAGCGTTTCAAAGGGAAGAGAGACATATGAGCGTGAAAGAGGTTCCACTTGATGAAAGACTGCATTCCTCTTGCTGTGCGGGTATACATTAAATTAGTTTATTGATGTGAAGACTGGAATGCAATTGGCATGCAGTTGGGAACCAACCAGTGGAAATGAATAGGATGCGGCTATCTTTTCCCCTCTCTCACAGTGATGTGATGACACAACCTACAGTCCCTAATGCCCCTGCTTAGGGAACGTATGGGGTGATTACAGGGTATCTGTTACTGGAGAGCATCACTTACTCTGCTCTCACAGAAATGCTATACACCGTTATTGATTATAGTAGCATCCCCAACACTTAGCCCAAAGTTACATTATTCATTTTTTTGAGCACATTTTATTTAAAAATATTTTCACATTTTTATTGCTGGACATAGAAGACAGTAAATACACCAGGAAATCAGCTCCAAGTGGTTTTAATGTTGGAAATCTGTACCCAAGTATTCCCACTCATAACAGAGAGACACGTGTAAGCAAGGTTTGAAATTATTATGCTTTCGTTCAATATTATATATGTTTGGGCTTCTTGCAGTCAATTTGCAGTCTATAATTTATTTGTAATTATGTTCCGGCCCCCAGACCATCCGCTCAAGAAAAACATCGGCCTGCGGCTAAATCGAATTGATCCCTGACAAGCTTTAATACTCCCAGTGACATATAGTATGAGACCCAGGTTTATGCTTATAACAAGTATTGATACAATAATAATGCATTAAACAGGTGAGCTTTAAGTAAAGTCTTACCCAAAAAGCATACAGGTTTGGATTTATGTCAACGTTTATTTACCATGAGAGGTTAAGGTAATGGATATTAGGTTAAACTGACCCGGAATTTAAGCTAGTGAACAAATAATACATTTACCATGAGTCATCCTGTGGGAAATGGTGCTATGGAATAATGCATTTGACAACACGTAAAAGAAGACAGAGCTACTTTTCAGCTCCCCAAAATGGCCACTTTCCCCACACAGCAAGTTAATTGAGCACCACTACATGGAAGAGCGGACAGTGGCGCTTCTAAATTGTAGACAAAGACCCTAATCTGACGCAACCCAATAACAGGATGTGCTTTATACCATGATGCTATTGTTAGCGATAGCTTTAAGTTATTTATACTTTAGGTTAACCTGTTCCTATCCTGTTAGCAGTTAGCCCAGATTCTGTTTAGCTACAGATGTAGGATCTTTGTTTGAGCCCTTTTGCTACAGCAGGAAAATAATCCTGCAGCAACAGGAAATGTGGATTATAATAAATTTTTCATTATGGTAAATCAAATTTGAAATTTCAAGAAGTGGAATCTTTAGAAGCCTCTAATACACTACAAGTTTGCATTTCCTGCATCGCAGGAAGATCCTACACCTGTGCATAAACTATAGCTAATGGTGCTTATTGACAGACATCCCTGACGCAGGACTTTTCCAGTGAAGTACCCTTCATGTAGAGGGGCTTTTGAGGGATAGCTTCCTGTGAAATGGCAGCTTGCCTGCCAGTAGCCTGTGTTGTTTAGTTCTGTCAGGACTTAGCTTGTATAGCAGTTGTGGGATTCAAATCAGATTTGATTTGTCACATGTGCCAAATACAACAGGTGTAGACCTTACAGTGAAATGCTTACTAACCAACAATGCTTTAAGAAGTTAAGAAGAAAAACGTGTTAAGTAAAAAAAATAGATAAGTAAAAAAATAAATAAAATAAAAGTAACTAATTATTAAACAGCAGCAATAAAATAACAATAGCAAGGCTATTTACAGTACAAGGGGTACAGAGTCAATGTGCAGGGGCACCGGTTAGTCGAGGTAATTGAGGTAATATGTACATGTCGGTAGAGTTAAAGTGACCATGCATAGATAATAAACAGAGAGTAGCAGCAGCGGGAAAGAGGAGTCTGGGTAGCCCTTTGATTAGCTGTTTAGGAGTCTAATGGCTTGGGGGTAGAAGCTGTTTAGAAGCCTCGTGGACCTAGACTTGGTGCTCCGGTACTGCTTGCCATGCGGTAGTAGCAGAAAGAACAGTCTATGTCTAAGGTAGCTGGAGTCTTTGACAATTGTTAGGGCCTTCCTCTGACACCGCCTGGTATAAAGGTCCTGGATGGCGGGAAGCTTGGCCCCAGTGATGTACTAGGCCACACAAACTACCCTCTGTAGTGCCTTGCGATCGGCGGCTGAGCAGTTGCTATACCAGGCAGTGATGCAACCAGTCAGGATGCTCTCGATGGTGCAGCTGTAGAACCTTTTGAGAATTTGAGGACCCATGCCAAATCTTTTCAGTCTCCTGAGGGGAAATAGGCTCTGTCGTGCCCTCTTCACGACTGTCTTAGTGTGTTTGGACCATGATAGTTTGTTGGTGATGTGGACACCAAGGAACTTGAAGTTCTCAACCTGCTCCGCTGCAGCCACGTCGATTAGAATGAGGGCGTGCTCGGTCCTCCTTTTCTTGTAGTCCACAATCATCTTTGTTGTCTTGATCACGTTGAGGGAGAGGTTCTTGTCCTGGCACCACACGGCCAGGTCTCTGACCTCCTCCCTATAGGCTGTCTCATCGTTGTTGGTGATCAGGCCTACAAATGTTGTGTCATCTGCAAATTTGATGCTGGTGTTGAAGTCGTGCCTGGCCATGCAGTCATGAGTGAACAGGGAGTACAGGAGGGGACTGAGCACGCACCCCTGATGGCCCCCGTGTTGAGGTTCAGTGTGGCAGATGTTTTGTTATCTACCCTTAGCACCTGGGGGCGGCCCGTCAGGAAGTCAAGGATCCAGTTGCAGAGGGAGGTTTTTAGTCCCAGGGTCCTTAGCTTAGTGATGAGTTTTGAGGGCACTATGGCGTTGAATGCTGAGCTGTAGTCAATGAATAGCATTCTCACGTAGGTTTTCCTTTTGTCCAGGTGGGAAAGGTTAGTGTGTAGTGTAATAGAGATTACATCATCTGTGGATCTTTTGGTGCGGTATGCAAATTGTAGTTGGTCTAGTGTTTCTGGGATGATGGTGTTGATGTGAGCCATGACCAGCCTTTCAAAGCACTTCATGGCTACAGACGTGAGTGCTACGGGATTGGTTGGTCATATAGCCACAGAGCAATCCAGTTGGGTTGTTGTGGAAACAGCTTGGTGATGCTGTGAGCTTGTTGTGGTACAGTCAGGATGTCTATGTGTTTATTTCCATCACTGTAGCCTGTCTATAGGCTACATGAGGATCACATACTGTATGGCCATGGAGATCCTATACAATTCTATATGTAATTCTATGTGAATGGCTAATGGCCGTATTGCAGAGCCAAAATGAAACATCTCTGCAGTCAAACTGTGTACGTCACCACACATTCAGAAACGTTTATCTTTCTCCACCAGGCTCAAAGCAGTTAGTTTCTCATCCAAATCTTCTAGATTTCAATTTTCGCTGACCGCCCAAAAATACACGATGGGTTAAGACGTACATCACCATGGCAGGGCGTTTTAAATGAACCTTTCCTTGGTACGTGAAGCGGCTTTAATATCACCCAGTCCCCCTCCCCCCCTCTCCTCCACTGTATCCTCTTTGTATTAATCTGAGTCTGTCTCTTAGCAACTGGATGATTGACAGTTGAGGATTGCTTTTAGCGGCGGGGGGAGATGCTGTCAGCTAGAATCATACGCTCCCACTACAAAGGCAATTATAGTCAAGGTCTTTTCTTTTCATTCACCTTGTGTAGATTCAATCCTTTGCTGTTTGACATGGAGGGATGGTCATCGTATTAGGTGTTTAGATCAACACCCTTTTTGTTTGTATTCATCATTACATTTTAGCAGTGACGTTTGAGACAATTATTGACAAAGGAACTTAGATTATTATGGTTTGATTGTTTGTTTTGTGATTTTGGTTAGTTCTCTCTGTGTGTGGTGTGAGATGTTTTGATGTGTCGTTTTTACACACACACACACACACACACACACACACACACACACACACACACACACACACACACACACACACACACACACACACACGTGCACACGCAAATACACACCCACACACAGTTTTAGTATCCTTGTAGGAATCAGACCATTTCTGTCCTGCTAAGCATTCAAAATGTAACGAGTACTTTTGGGTGTCAGAGAAAATTTAAATAACTTTCTTTAGGAATGTAGTGAAGTAAAAGTAAAAGTAGTCAAAAATATAAATAGTAAAGTAGAGTGCAGATACCCCCAAAGAAGACTTAAGTAGTACTTTAAAGTATTTTTACTGAAGTACTTTATACCACTGCTCACTGTAGTGGAGGTCAGAGGAACTGTAAATAATACAATGGGAGTGATGAAGAGGAGGAGAGAAAACACCAGACCAGGGCCAGTGAAGGCTGGAAGAATTGTTTTGGGGAGGCTTGTGATGTAGCCAGTGACAGCTGCTATCACATACCGTTCCCCAGGCAGTACAGTGTATGACCTCTCTGGAGCATCACTCTGATTATCCTTCTGTAGAAGAGCAATACTGTGTCAAGGACCAAGAACCTGCTACAGCCAGAGGAAGAGGAGTGGCACACTGCTAGTATCAGTGCAAAAGCAAATTTCCCTCCTCCATCCCTCCTCCTCCATCACCCCTCCATCCCTCCTCTTCCATCACTCCTCCATCCCTCCTCCTCCATCCCTCCTCCATCATCACTCCTCCATCCCTCCTCCTCCATCACTCCTCCTCCATCACTCCTTCATCCCTCCTCCTCCATCCCTCCTCCTCCATCCCTCCTCCATCCCTCCTCCATCCCTCCTCCTCCATCCCTCCTCCATCCCTCCTCCTCCATCAATCCTCCATCACTCCTTCATCCCTCCTCCTCCATCCCTCCTCCTCCATCACTCCTCCTCCATCACTCCTTCATCCCTCCTCCTCCATCCCTCCTCCTCCATCCCTCCTCCTCCATCCCTCCTCCATCCCTCCTCCTCCATCCCTCCTCCTCCATCCCTCCTCCTCCATCACCCCTCCATCCCTCCTCCATCCCTCCTCTTCCATCTCTCCTCCTCCATCACTCCTCCATCCCTCCTCTTCCATCTCTCCTCCTCCATCACTCCTCCATCCCTCCTCCTCCATCCCTCCTCCATCATCACTCCTCCATCCCTCCTCCTCCATCACTCCTCCTCCATCACTCCTTCATCCCTCCTCCTCCATCCCTCCTCCATCCCTCCTCCATCCCTCCCCATTCCTCCCCCATTACTCCTCCATCCCTCCTCCTCCATCACTCCTCCTCCATCACTCCTTCATCCCTCCTCCTCCATCCCTCCTCCTCCATCCCTCCTCCTCCATCACTCCTCCTCCATCACTCCTTCATCCCTCCTCCTCCATCCCTCCTCCTCCATCCCTCCTCCATCCCTCCTCCATCCCTCCTCCTCCATCCCTCCTCCTCCATCCCTCCTCCATCCCTCCTCCTCCATCACCCCTCCATCCCTCCTCCATCCCTCCTCTTCCATCTCTCCTCCTCCATCACTCCTCCATCCCTCCTCTTCCATCTCTCCTCCTCCATCACTCCTCCATCCCTCCTCCTCCATCCCTCCTCCATCATCACTCCTCCATCCCTCCTCCTCCATCACTCCTCCTCATTCACTCCTTCATCCCTCCTCCTCCTCCATCCCTCCTCCATCCCTCCTCCATCCCTCTCCATTCCTCCCCCATTACTCCTCCATCCCTCCTCCATCACTCCTCCATTCCTCCTCCATCCCTCCTCCTCCATCACTCAATCACTCCTCCATCCCTCCTCCATCCCTCCTCCTCCATCCCTCCTCCTCCATCCCTCCTCCATCACTCCTCCATCCCTCCTCATCCCTCCTCCATCACTCCTCCATCTCTCCTCATCCCTCCTCCATCACTCCTCCATCACTCCTCTATCCCTCCTCATCCCTCCTCCTCCATCCATCCTCCATCACTCCTCCATCCCTCCTCCATCACTCGTCATCACTTCTCACTGTGTCCATGACTCACTGCTTTATACAACAGCATACATTATGGATGAGACACAAACGGATGCCTAAAAGTCTCAATCCGTAGAGCTATCAATTGAAAATCCACCTCTGGATCTCCTGCCTGCCACAAGACAGTGTTAGCCAAAATGGGCTACAGCCGATGGGTTGGCTTTGGGGAGCTAACACACGTGTTCAGGTACCAGGCAAAGTTACTCATCCCTGTTACACACTGTAGTTGATCTGAGTCCTATGAGACGTCACATGCCTTGGATGCAGGACTATATATCGAGTGAACAAGTGGGACATCTGTAAACCCTGGCACGGATTCCTCGTGCATCTCTCTGCACTGCACAGCGTAGTGCATGTTGATAGATGGACTTTAAATCCTGCAGAAGATTCTGCTGCTGTTACAACCCTAATGTTGCGTACTACCCTTGGCTGCCAACACGGTTTTGTAATAAAGCCTAGAACCGCATTGAGCGCTTAGGTTATTTGATACTGACTTAGAGTAACATTGTAAAAACAGACACTTACAATAGGGGTAATTGGGGAAAGAAATCAAACATTCAAATCATAATAGCACAGTATTACCATTCAACCTAAGGAAAACCCATGAATTAAAACGGCGGCCATTTTGAAAAAGATAGCCATCTCGGTGTAATAGCCTAGATAATTGGCGTCAAAAGTTATCGGGGGAATTATTGCTGTGAGGTGAGTTTTCCTTTGTGTTCTTTGTTGTTTACATGAATTAGTGACGATATCATGTTTGCCTCGTCGCTAGCTGTTTTCCATGTCAGAGTTTAGTAAACACACGACAGGCACAAAGGGGTCTGTTGTTATTGTTTTTGTACAATCTGAGGCCCACTGCTTTATTGCTGTCTATTGTATGGTAATGGACCAGGCTGGGCTGGGCTGTTTGTCATGTGACTGTCACTCCTCCCCCAGTAGCTGTTGTCTGTCTGGGCTCTAGCTCAGTCACAGGATTCAGACCCTTCTCTCTGACCTACAGGCCCGTTGGGCATGTGTGTGTGTTGGGACAGTGCTCTGGGTCTTATCATCAGGAGGATTTTTGAGATGTTCATTTTCACATGGTATTTAAAAAGGCCCTCTCTCTTTCTCTTCCTCTCTCTCTCTCTCTCTCTCTCTCTCTCTCTCTCTCTCTCTCTCTCTCTCTCTCTCTCTCTCTCTCTCTTCCTCTCTCGCTGTCTCTCTGTGGCTGGTAGATGTACATCTAGCTAGCCAGATAGGCCAGCTGGACATGGTGTGAATAAGCCAGCAGGCTATAGCCACCTGACAGCCAGAACCCTCAGGAGTTTGGCCGTGAGACTCAACTCTCCCACCTCCCCAAGTGGGATAACACAGCATCCTCAGAGCTCGGGCCCTACCCATCTCATGTCCTTGTTCAACCCCATTAGCCCAACCTGTCATCAAGGCATGTCCTGTTCTGTATGAACGGCCTATTGAATACAAAAACCTTTGAACATCTTAATTGCCATGACGGGTGTTAATATACTGAATGAATTATATTCACCTTGTTCAGTTTGTCTGCGACAACATACAATTAAGTGGCCCATGGGGTTATCAAAACCACAGTCCTCATGTTGCTGTCATCATGCTCCAATACTGAGAAATTGGTAACCTCTCTGAACCCCAAACTCCCATTACCTTAACCATAGAGGTCACCTAACTCCCATTACCTTAACCATAGAGGTCACCTAACTAACTCCCTTTACCTTAACCATAGAGATCACCTAACTCCTATTATCTTAACCACCTACAGTAAGTCCCTGTCCTCACTGCACTGACCTCAGTGATCCCGACCACCCGGTCTGTCTCCCCTATTTTCTAGTCAGTCTACCCATCAGTCTACCCCCCCCCCCCCCATAACACAAGCCCAATCAGTGGAAGACAAAAGAGCGTTCTAACATCCCAAAACACAGACCCCTCATTCATTCAGTCTGGCCTGTTGACGTCAGGACCAGACACAGAGTTTCTACAATGGGCTTCTGGTCAGATTGGTATTTGTTAGTGAATTCCAGTAATCACCATCAGTCCCGGCTCACAAAAGACCCACGAAAAGACACGACCAGAGCAGTGTGCCCCTTCCAAATTGCTTCTACAAATGATACCATAGCGCCTTCCTTTTATCCAACCAGTCAAGCTTCAGTCACAAATATAGCTTGGTGTGCCAAACAAGCAAAGACCTTGACAGCAGCTGAAGAGGGCTAGCGTCCGTAGCTACCAAGGCTTACTTAATCAGACTGAATGCAGGCTCAGAAAACTGCTGGCTCAGAACTGTCTGCCGTCAATAATTGCTGCAATTCGGATTGTTATTTCGTGATTGGACACAAAAACGCCATGCAAGGGTTCTCAGTGAATAAACATAGTGTTGCCAAGTTACGGCAATGATAAAAAGGCAAACAGGGAAAAGGAAAAGCACACTGCTTGTCAATGATTGGACCACATTGGACCACTGACACATTGAACCATATCATTTATACAATAGGCCATCATTCATGTGTTGTCACGGACTCATCTTTTGAGAGCGATATTGAGAATGTTAAGACATTTGGAAGGAATACTACAGTAGGCTATATTGGAGAACATTGTATTTATTGTCTCTACACCATATTGTTGTGGGCCTATCCAGCAGCAGGCTGTCTGCTGTACTCTCCCTACTGTGTAGTATAACACGTGAGTGGTAGTGGATGAGTGGTAGTGGATCTGTCCTTAAAGCCGTATTAACCACACTACACTGCTGATACCCCTCAGAGCAGGTCAACAACACCTCATGCTCAGGCCCAAGGACTCAGACGCCAAAGCTCTCTGGGTCATCTGGGTCATCTCTCTCTCTCTCTCTCTCTCTCTCTCTCTCTCTCTCCAGTTGAAGTCGAAAGTTTACATACACCTCAGCCAAATACATTTAAACTCAGTTTTTCACAATTCCTGACATTTAATCCAAGTAAAAAGTCTCTGTTTCAGGTAATTTAGGATCACCACTTTATTTTAGGAATGTGAAATGTCAGAATAATATTAGAGATGATGATTTATTTCAGCTTTTATTTTGTTCATCACATTCCCAGTGGGTCAGAAGTTTACATACACTCAATTAGTATTTGGTAGCATTGCCTTTAAATTGTTTAACTTGAGTCAAACGTTTCGGGTAGCCTTCCACAAGCTTCAAAATAAGTGTTGTTTTGGCCCATTCCTCCTGACAGAGCTGGTGTAACTGAGTCAGGTTTGTGTGCCTCCTTGCACGCACACACTTTTTCAGTTCTGCCCACAAATGTTCTATAAGATTGAGGTCAGGGCTTTGTGATGGCCACTCCAATACCTTGACTGTTGTCCTTAAGCCATTTTGCCACAACTTTGGAAGTATGCTTGGGGTCATTGTCCATTTGGAAGACCCATTTGAGACCAAACTGATGTTGCTTCAATATATCCACATAATTTTCCAGCCTCATGATGCCATCTATTTTGTGAAGTGCACCAGTCCTTCCTGCAGCAAAGCACCCCTGCAACATGATGCTGCTACCCACGTACTTCACGGTTGGGATGGTGTTCTTCGGCATGCTAGCCCCCCCTTTTTTCCTCCAAACAGAACGATGGTCATTATGGCCAAACAGTTCTATTTTTGTTTGTGTCATCAGACCAGAGGACATTTCTCCAAAAAGTATGATCTTTGTCCCCATGTGCAGTTGCAAACCGTAGTCTGGCTTCTTTATGGCGACTTTGGAGCAGTTGCTTCTTCCTTGCTGAGCGGCCTTTCAGATTATGTCGATATAGGACTCGTTTTACTGTGGATATAGATCATTTTGTACCTGTTTCCTCCAGCATCTTCACAAGGTCCTTTGCTGTTGTTCTGTGATTGATTTGTACTTTTCGCACCAAATTACGTTCATCTCTAAGAGACAGAACTCACCTCCTTCCTGATCGGTATGATGGCTACGTGGTCCCATGGTGTTTATACTTGCGTACTATTGTTTGTACAGATGAACGTGGTACCTTCAGGTGTTTGGAAATTGCTCCCAAGGATGAACCAGACTTGTGGAGGTCTACAATTATTTTTCTGAGGTCTTGGTTGATTTCTTTAGATTTTCCCATGATGTCAAGCAAAGAGGCACTGAGTTTGAAGGTAGGCCTTGAAATACATCCACAGGTACACCTCCAATTGACTCAAATGATGTCAATTAGCCTATCAGAAGCTTCTAAAGCCATGACATAATTTTGGGGAATTCTCCAAGCTGTTTAAACGCACAGTCAACTTAGTGTATGTAAACTTCTGACCCACTAGATTTGTGATACAGTGAATTATAAGTGAAATAATCTGTCTGTAAACAATTGTTGGAAAAATGACTTGTGTCATGCACAAAGTAGATGTCCTAACCGACTTGCCAAAACTATAGTTTGTTAACAAGACATTTGTGGAGTGGTTGAAAAATTAGTTTTAATGACGCCAACCTAAGTGTATGTAAACTTTCGACTTCAACTCTGTCTGTCTGTTTATCCACCCGTCTCTCTCTCCGTCTTTCTGTCTTGTACTCTCTTTTATTTCCCTTCCTGTCCCCAATTGACAGATTTTCAGACTTCGTACTATGAATAATACAGTATTTGAAACTAGACTTTTGAACTGTACAAAGCAGTAAATATAAGCCAGGGAACCAGCGTGTACAGAAACGTACACACTCTGCTCTGCATGTTTATCTTTCAGTCGATTCTGACATCTGTTCCACATCTTAACTATCTCCAAATATGGAGATGTGGCATAGTAGGGGATTACTGTCAGTGGCTTTAAACCAGATCTTCTTAGACCTTACTTAATGTGAATTAACCCAGTCATAATATACAACACACACACACCCACACACGTTGTCCTTCCCAGTCTATCTGTTGTGACATTTTACAGTTAAGTGGGTCACTGAGTGCTAGAGCCAAATTTGCGCTGTTCTCCCTCCCTGTCGCCCGTCGACATGGCAACCACGCTGGTCGATTAAACATGCGCACATGAGTCGGGCGGGGAGGAGAGGTGGAGGAGGAGCCGGAGAGGCCTATACACACCGGCATGAGGAGGACAGGTTGGTACAGTGTAAAAGCTAACAGCTATAGGGAGCTATTCCTCACATCCGCAACAAAAGGGGAAAGAGGAAGCTGTCCTCTCTATTCCTCACTGTTACGTAGGTGGGTTGTTCCTTCTGAACAATAGAAGGTCACTTATAGCCACGTTATCAACGAAACCCATTTGCTAATTTACCTTGATTTATATACTACAGTATATAGTATTTCTAACCCTAACAATACTGCTTTGCCTAATGTCTATGACCCTTGTGTGTTTTGTTCAGTCTTGCTGCGTGTAGCGGGTTGTAATTCCCCTTCCATTGTCTCGTTACCCAGTCCCCTCCCTCACCTCACAGGATTAGCTGGTGTATAGTTGTACAGAGAAAGGATAGAGTGGCAAAGGGGACATCCTGCCTTGTATTCCAATTGCCCACTAGATCCTGGGTTCTGTTGAAGAAGCCTGTTCTATTCTGTGCCCCTCTCAGAGGTAACCATTAGGTAATTATGACCTTTGATCCCCGTATGGATTAAAGGGGGGGGCGGGTGATCCCTGGGGTGCCTGTTTGACATGGGCTCTGACAGATGGAAAGACCGAAAAGGTGACGAGAGGGGGGAGAGGCGAGAGGGAGCGCGAGGTGGTGGGCAGGAGAGGAGTCTCATTGTCATGAGGGAGACGCCTTCTGTTGCTTGTACTGTAGCAGTGTGTGTGTCTCCACTACACCAGCTGAACTCATTAGAACTGGGTCAGGATGACCATTTAGAGGCCTTATTAAATTAAATTATATTTATTATATTATATTATATTTATTATATTATATTTATTATATTATATTTATTGTCCAGAATGCAGCATGGATTTACTGTGTGGGATTGAGTATGAACACACCACAGAATGAGGGAGCTTCAATCATTGTTGTGTGTTCTCATACAAGTCTATTTTATATGCCGTTGTGCCTGATTGTCATTGCATTTCACCTAAGTGACTGTCATTGTTGACAACAATGTGTCATGGTCGATTTTGTCTTGTTTTGGCATTGTTATGGTGATTATAGGACAAATACTGATTTCACTGACATTACCTAAACACACACACACACACACGCACACACACACATACAGTGGCTTGCGAAAGTATTCACCCCCTTGGTATTTTTCCTAATTTGTTGCCTTACAACCTGGAATTAAGGTGGATTTTGGGGGGGGGGTTGTATCATTTGATTTACACAACATGCCACTTTGAAGATGCTAAATATGTTTTATTGTGAAACAAACAAGATATAAGACAAAAAAACTGAAAACTTGAGCGTGCATAACTATTCACCCCCCCCCAAAGTCAATACTTTGTAGAGCCACCTTGGGGTATGTCTCTCTATGCTTGGCACATCTAGCCACTGGGATTTTTTCCCATTCTCAAGGCAAAACTGCTCCAGTATATATACTGAGATCATGTGACAGATCATGTGACACTTCGATTGCATGCAGGTGGACTTTATTTAACTAATTATGTGACTTCTGAAGGTAATTGGTTGCACCAGATCTTATTTAGGGGCTTCATAGCAAAGGGGGTGAATACATATGCACCCACCACTTTTCAGTTTTTCATTTAAAACATTTTTTTAGACAATATATATATTTTTTTCATTTCAATTCAACAATTTGGACTGTTTTGTGTATGTCCATTACATGAAATCCAAATAAAAATCTATTTCAATTACAGCTTGTAATGCAACAAAGTAGGTTAAAAGCCAAGGGGGTGAATACTTTTGCAATGCACTATACACACACACACACACACACACACAAACACACACACACACACACACACACACACACACACACACACACACACACACACACACACACACACACACACACACACACACACACACACACACACACACACACACACACACACACACACACACACACACACACACACACACACACACACACACACACAACACACACACACACACACACACACACACACACACACACACACACACACACAAACACACACACACACACACACACACACACACACACACACACACACACACACACACACACACACACACACCTCTGATCCTGGTCATACCTTAATAATAAGTCCTCCCTCAGACCCGGCCACCTGAATGATTATCCCCTCAGCATCACAACAGCAGCAGCAGCAGCACAGAGCAAGGCGGTCCCAGCGCGACGCTAGGCTAGCTACATTATTAATGACCCTGGCAGGCTAGCAGCCCTAAATAATGGAAGAAGCATCTTCTCTGTCTCCCATCCCGAGCTTTCTGCCTCTGCCTCTGCACTCTCCCATTTGTCCAGCCTTCTCTAACATATGCCCCGTCAAGGTAACACCATCACTACGGCTAACGCTAGCACGCCAGACAGATGCATAGAGCTAAAATTTAAATGCAGGTGATGGAGCAGATCCCTATAAGGGGATCTATGGACCTGTACGGACAGAGGAGGACAATGGGGTTGGATTTAATTGATGCGATTAATGCACTACAGTATGAAGTGTTCCGAATGACTAGAGATGGATAGTTACAGTAGGCCTATTGATATGTTTTAGAGGGATTTGAGTGGTTTAGGGCAGAGCCATAACCTATAGCCTACATATATGGCTATGCTTTATGGAAAGCCATGCATGTATTTCCATCTAAAGAAGATAGGACATATGGATAAAGCAAACATGCTTTTCTGAATGGTAGATTATGTTGAATCGGAGAGGGATTTCGAGTTTGGGTTCAGATCCACATCCTGACCTCACCACACAAGGTTGGAAGGGGTCATCTAAAGGCCACACTAGACCAGGGTATAACCTTGAATATAACCGCCTATGACCCCAAACACCATAGGTCAAAACCAACTAACCGACTCTACTAAAGCCTACTAAAGATGACATCACTGAGAACTTCAGAACTGTTTTATCAAAGCTGTTTAAAGAGGGGGGAGAGCTGGTTGTGGTTTACCTAGACGAAGAGAAAGGAAGAGTCAGGGAAACACACACACACAGCCTATTTGACGTGACTGTGAGCTCCAGAACTCTGTCAGCTGAAGGGATGCTAGTGACGTGTGACGGCTGTCTGCTAGGGCTATCCGGCCTGTCCCCAGGGGAACGCCTCTGAAGTGGTGTCGAGGGAGGGGGGGTTTTGTGACAACTCTAAACATAGCGTCACATCAGGGCAGTTGAATTCTGTTTCTCTCTTTTTCTCTTTTTTTTTCTCTCGCTCTCTCCCTTTCTCTCTGGCGCTCTCTCTTTCTCTCTGTATCTCTTTCTCTCTATTTTGACTCCTCTGAACGTCATATCAAATTCTGGTATCTGACCTCACCACTCTGTTCTCAGGCAGGAGGAGTTAGACTCAACATGAGGTGCTGCATCTCTCTGTGTGTCGACTAGAAGCTGATGCACCTCTTTCACAGAACATAACACTGTCACAGGACATTGCATTCACAGCATTTTTGGCATTTTTGGCATTGAGACGAATTGTCACAACCATGTACCAGTCTGTTGAGGAGAAAAACAATCATGCATCACACAAAGCATGGGTCCGACGGCTCCGATGCTCGTCGGATGTGGCAGGGCTTGCAAACTATTACAGACTACAAAGGGAGGCACAGCCGCTAGCTGCCCAGTGACACAAGCCTACCAGATGAGCTAAATTACTTCTATGCTTGCTTCGAGGCAAGCAACACTGAAGCATGCACGGACGACTGTGTGATCACGCTCTCCGTAGCCGATGTGAGTAAGACCTTTAAACAGGTCAACATTTACAAGGCCGCAGGGCCAGACGAATTAACAGGAAGTGTCTTCACTGACATTTTCAACCTGTCCCTGACTGAGTCTGTAATACCAACATGTTTCAAACATACAGCCATAGTCCCTGTGCCAAGAACACTAAGGTAACCTGCCTAAATGACTATCGACCCGTAGCACTCACGTCTGTAGCCATGACGTGCTTTGAAAGGCTGGTCATGGCTCACATCAACACCATTATCACCATTAATTTGCATAACACACCAACAGATCCACAGATGATGCAATCTCTATTCCACTCCACACTGCCCTTTCACACCTGGACAAAAAGGAACAACTATGTAAGAATGCTATTCATTGACTACAGCTCATTATTCAACACCATAGTGCCCTCAAAGCTCATCACTAAGCTAAGGACCCTGGGACTAAACACCTCCCTCTGCAACTGGATCCTGGACTTCCTGATGGGCCGCCCCCGGGTGGTAAGGGTAGGCAACAAGACATCTACCACGCTGATCCTCAACACGGGGGCCCCTCAGGGGTGTGTGCTCAGTCCCCTGCTGTACTCCCTGTTTACACATGTCTGCATGTCCAGGCACGACTCCAACACCATCATCAAGTTTGCCGATGACACAACAGTGGTAGGCCTGATCACCAACAACGATGAGACAGCCTATAGGGAGGAGGTCAGAGATCTCTCCCTCAACATGATCAAGACAAAGGAGATGATTGTGGACTACAGGAAAAGGTGGCCCGAGCACGCCCCCATTCTCATCGACGGAGCTGCAGAGGAGCAGGTTGAGAACTTCAAGTTCCTTGGTGTCCACATCACCAACAAACTATCATGGTCCAAACACACTTAAGACAGTCGTGAAGAGGGCACGACAAAGCCTATTCCCCCTCGGGAGACTGAAAAGATTTGGCATGGGTCCTCAGATTCTCAAAAGGTTCTACAGCTGTACCATCGAGAGCAACTGGTTGCATCACTGCCTGGTATGGCAACTGCTCAGCCTCCCACCCCAAGGCACTACAGAGGGTAGTGCGTAAGACCCATTACTGGGGCCAAGCTTCCCGCCATCCAGGACCTCTATATCAGGCGATATCAGAGGAAGGCCCTCAAAATTGTCAAAGACTCCAGCCACCCTAGTCATAGACTGTTCTCTCTGCTACACATTGTTCTTCTTAACTTCTTAAAGCATTGTTGGTTAAGGGCTTGTAAGTAAGCATTTCACTGTACGGTCTACACCTGTTGTATTCGGCGCATGTGACAAATGCAATTTGATTTGATGTGATTCACACATTTTATTGAGTGCTTTGCCACTTTTATTGAGTGCTTTGCACCACTGACAATCAGAGAAAGTGTTGTTGGACTGTCTTTCAAGTGGCTTCATACTATGCCACCGATTTCTTCAATTAACCCATTTCACCCAAACAACAAAAAACACATCAATCAAACAAAACAATGATTTGCGGTGTATCTGTCTGTCTCCCTGTGTAAGGAAACATCCCATCACAGAGCCACTTTGAGAGGCGCCTGAGAAAGCTGCAGTTACAGTAGGGGCTCTGGGACCCTGTTACTGCTCTTACTGCTACTTCTCTAGACTGATATGCAAATGATGCATATTAATTATTCACCAGGCTGCTTTCACATCTCCTGTGGTGTTAGAGGCTTGAACAGCTTCTTTTCTTTTGTTGCATTGGTGTTGTACTGAAGGATCCTCCCCAGTTCCGTTTCTCCCAATCTCTCCTAGTCTCTCTGTTGTCTGGGCTGAGCCATATTACATTTTAATATTCATTTTAATGCTCCGATGATGGACAGATAGAATGTGTGTTATCCTTCTAAACAGTATAAAAATTAAAATATATGTTTTACCTCGTCCCCCCCCCCCCCCCCCCCCCCCTCCCCGACCCAAATCGCCCATCATCCTTTGAACTCTGGAAATGGAGAGAGGGAGGGCCGCTTCAACGCAGCATCTATCCCTTAATACTGACTTTAAATCCTATTAGTGGAAATGTACACCTTCTAGACCCAGACTAGTTGTTTCTATGCCACACACACACACACTTCTTCCTTCATCATTTTCCCGTTTTCATTCCGTCTCTCTGTGTATCCTGTATTTTGAATATCGGCATCTTCATAAATCATTTAAAAAGTGATGGTTTAAAGAGAATGCCCCGTAGGTACCATAGCAATAGGGCTCTAATCATATGAAATGCATGCAGCTTGCCTGCCTCACCACCGACAGGGATAATTCATCCACTTCTGGAAATGAATTCTGAACAGCTAGTCCAAACCCGATTTACACATGACATTGCATTACTAAAGGTAACCAGTTGTACCGACCGATCAATCCAATGAGTTCCCCATGAAACTGGTTGCCTAATTGGTTAGCGGACCTGACATTCATTTGAATGTTCTGGCATTTTTTCAAACCTTATTGCATCTGATTTGATGGTAATGGTGATAAAAACACCTTCATATTTTGTGTGTGTGTGTGGGTGGGTGGTTAAAGTGGGGGTTAGCGTGTTATGGCCGGAGGAAAGTAGAGTGTTATTGTTGTGATCTTGGCTTGTCCGTCCTGCTCTGAGGGCGTTGGTTCCCTAACCGTCCCTGACAGTCGCACTGTAGGTTTGTAGGTTACCACAACACTACCACACGACATCCTCAGTCACACCCAGGGATTTCAAATCACTTGCGATCCATTCTTTATTAGAGATAGATACACATTTAAGCCTGCAAGAACTATAAAACATTAATATGTTATTGAATTGCGCCGAGTTTGATTTGAGTCACACATCGGTCTGAAACATTTACAATTCATAAAGGGATGTCAAATCAAATGTGAGTTCTGTGTCTTCTTTACTGTGTTGCATTTTGGATAAGGATGTCTGTCTATCGGTCTCGCGTGCCGAGAAACTGTACTAATAACAATAACGATGATGAATATGCAACAAGATTAACAGATAGAATGCTGAGAGAGAAAAAAAAGAGGCCAATCGTCACCCCCTGTGGAGCCGAGCAGCATGGGAGATATTACCCAGGATGCAGGCTGTCGGTGGAGCATGAGTTGCCATGAGACAAAGGGTTTACTTGAGACACAAAGGGAATATTATCTGCAGTCAGTGCCAAAATCCACACTAGCATACCCACTCTAGCATACCCACACTAGCATACCCACACTAGCATGCCCACACTAGCATACCCACACTAGCATACCCACACTAGCATACCCACACTAGCATACCCACACTATCATACCCACACTAGCATACCCACACTAGCATGCCCACACTAGCATACCCACACTAGCATACCCACACTAGCATACCCACACTAGCATGCCCACACTAGCATACCCACACTAGCATACCCACACTAGCATACCCACACTAGCACACCACTTCAACTAAAGCAATATGGTGGGACATACATTTTAAGTTCTATGCTCATGTGGATAATGGTATACATCATATTCTATGTGGTTACTGTAAGCAATATTCTCCCATCTCTTTCTGTTGTGACATAGAAAGTTGTTAGATACTGTATCGTTGGCTTATGATATCGTCTTCTATCCAAATACTGTGTACGGTTCCTGTCTCTCCCTACTCTGTGGCAGTAGATGGTACTCCAGGTAGATACTGCATCTGTATCGACTGTCTGGTATTGATTTAGCCTTCCAACAGACATCTCAGTGCTGCTTGATTCAATTATGAAGGGACAATGGAGTAGAATGAAGTGGCCTGTGACATTGGCACATCGGTTACTGCCCTATGAGACCTGGTGACTAGACTAAATGGGGTGTCTGCGAAAGGGTGAGCTGGACTGGAAGAGTGTGGTGTTAGTCACGGATAGTTGATCTGATCATATTGGGATGAAGGTTTTGGATCTATATGCAATCTGTCTGTGTGTGTGTGTGTTAGAGCTGGGACGATAAATCGTACATTATTGACACCAACCATACAAATCATTAATCGCAGGCTTTTTTGCTGATATCGTTCATTACAATAAGTAGCCTAATGTATACAGTTGAAGTCGGAAGTTTACATGCACCTTAGCCAAATACATTAAACTCAGTATTTCACAATTCCTGATATTTAATCCTAGTAAAAATGTCCTGTCTTAGGTCAGTTGGGATCATCACTTTCTTTTAAGAATGTGTAATGTCAGAATAAAAGTAGAGAGAATGATTTATTTCAGCTTTTATTTATTTCATCACCTTCCCAGTGGGTCAGAAGTTTACATACACTCAATTAGTATTTGGTAGCATTGCCTTTAAATTGTTTAACTTGGGTCAAACGTTTCAGGTAGCCTTCTACAACCTTCCCAATAAGTTGGGTGAATTCTGTGTAACGTTGGTTGTTTGAAGGAGACCAAGGCGCAGCGTAATTTGTGGTCATCATATTTATTTAATTGAGAACCAGCAACAAAATAACAAAGTGAAACCAAAATGACCGTACAGTTCCGTAGGCTACAAGAGCTGTACAAAAACAAGATCCCACCACATCACACCCTGACCTCCCCAAATAGAGAAATAAAACGGCTCTCTAAGGTCAGGGCGTGACATTTTGGCACATTCCTCCTGACAGAGCTGGTGTAACCGAGTCAGGTTTGTAGGCCTCCTTGCCCGCACACGCTTTTTCAGTTCTCCCCACAAATGTTCTATAGGATTGAGGTCAGGGCTTTGTGATGGCCACTCCAATACCTTGACTGTTGTCCTCAAGCCATTTTGCCACAACTTTGGAAGTATGCTTGGGGACATTGTCCATTTGGAAGACCCATTTGAGGCCAAGCTTTAATTTCCTGATGGATGTCTTGATGTTGCTTCAATATATCCACGTAATTTTCCTCCCTCATGATGCCATCTATTTTGTGAAGTGCACCAGTCCCTCCTGCAGCAAAGCACCCCCACAACATGATGCTGCCACCCCCGTGCTTCACAGTTGGTATGGTATTCTTTGGCTTGCAAGCCTCCCCTTTTTCCTCCAAACATAACGATGGTCATTATGGTCAAACAGTCCTATTTTTGTTTCATCAAACCAGAGGACATTTCTCCAAAAAGTACGATCTTTGTCCCCATGTGCAGTTGCAAACCGTAGTTTGGCTTTTTTTATGGTGGTTTTGGAGCAGTGGCTTCTTCCTTGAGCGGCCTTTCGGGTTATGTTGATATTGGACTTGTTTTACTGTGGATATAGATACTTTTGTACCTGTTTCCTCCAGCATCTTCACAAGGTCCTTTGCTGTTGTTCTGGGATTGATTTGCACTTTTCACACCAAAGTACATTCATCTCTAGGAGACAGAACGCGTCTCCTTCCTGAGCGGTATGACGGCTGCGTGGTCCCATGGTGTTTATACTTACGTACTATTGTTTGATGAACGTGGTACCTTCAGGCGTTTGGAAATTGCTCCCAAGGATGAGCCAGACTTGTGGAGGTCTACAATTTATTTTCTGAGGTCTTGGCTGACTTATTTTGATTTTCACATGATGTCAAGCAAAGAGGCACTGAGTTTGAAGGTAGGCCTTGAAATACATCCACCTCCAATTGACTCAAATTATGTCAATTAGCCTAGGAGAAGTGTCTACAGCCATGACTTCATCTTCTGGAATTTTCCAAGCTGTTTAAAGGCACAGTCAACATAGTGTATGTTAACTTCTGACCCACTGGAATTGTGATACAGTGAGTTATAAGTGAAATAATCTGTCTGGAAACAATTGTTGGAAAATTACTTGTGTCATGCACAAAGTAGATGTCCTAACCGACTTGCCAAAACTATAGATTGTTAACAAGAAATGTGTGGAGTGGTTGAAAAACCACTTAGGCTCCAACCTAAGTGTAAACTTTCGACGTCAACTCTACTAGAGAAATGTGAAGTTTGAAATGAAATAAGTTTGCTCACATGGGTGTTTGTTAATGGGACAATTGATGGTTACAACCATGGCTCCTCTTTATTCACATGCAAGAGCTCTAGTCCCCTTCTGTAATCTATCAATACCTCCAATGCTAATCTACTGGACGCCGATCAACATTAACAATGCACTGGACAAACAGATACACCTCTCATCCCCCCTTATCACACACACACACACAGGCTCTGGGTTGTAGGTAGTTAACCTGAGCCTTAATGGATGTGCAGGCCTAGTGTGTGGTTCACTATGTCCTATAATAGTAATAACCTAATTCCCCTCATCCAACACTAATGAGTAACACCCACCTTGGCTGATTCCCGCCAAGGCAGACATTTTGGCACCCGGTCTCCTCTCATCACGCATCACACTGGTGTTCACACTGAAATGGCGGGTGTGAAACATCAACTAGACTGGCAATGTGAGATAATGGCTCCGTCCTAACCGGCCCCGGTATCCTTTTAGTCTGCATATATAGGGAATAGGGGGCCATTTCAGACGACGTCACAGTCAGTCCTAGAAACGTGGAGGTATGAAACATGGACTGTACCGCAAATGTCAATCAGAGAGTCAGTCTCAGTGTGAGAAACAGCCGTGGTATATATCGGCTAGTAGCTAACCCACGGACGATTAGGTCATTACCCATTTGCCTTTGGGCCATTCGGCCTGTTTGCTATTCCAGTCGGGAGTCCAGTTGGAGGATGAAGGCAGCGGAGCTTATCTCAGTACTGCCTCTGAGTCACGCGCGCCGGCTGGCTGAGAGATGGGTAATAGCGCCGACCGCTAGCTGTCTGTATGTCTGTCTGAGGACAGGGAGGGAGGCGGCGGTGGTGAGGACGTGCTAGCAAGGCTAATGATTGATCCTCTCATCTCACTACGGTTCGGCTGTCCATTACAAATGAGATTTGAATCGTGCAAAATGTTCATGCCTTAAGGAGCAGGACTCGATGCTGTGAGAAGTAGCTGCGACAGTAGTTTGATCATGAACTTCTTCTCACAGGTGCTGGGGGGGAAAACAATGTACGGTTACACAGATGGTTTTGTGTACGTTGATGTTTGATGTGAGGTCTCAAGGCGGTCTTTAAAAAGTCCCAGTTTAATTAGCGAATTATCTCAGTATAGCGCCGAGCTCAGTTATAGACATATTTGTTTGTGTTCAAAAGCACGACCATATGTAAACACATGCGCTCTGCCCTGTGCATCAGAGCTCAAACTTCAGGCTTTGCATAAATGAAGTCATCAGTGCAGAAATGGACATTGACATGTCCCCTATTCCCAAGGCTGCACAGCCTATATCGACGACTATGTATGCAAACACAGGATGGAATCAGTGGTAAACTGAATTGGCTCATTTAACAGTTGGATGAGCTTAAACAAAGAGCCTGAACAGACAGGGAAGCCAAACAGAAATCTTTTGAGGGATTGATAAGTAAATAGACTATTATTGTGTAAGGAAGTTCACAAACCTCCTGATCTGTCAAAGTCAATGACTGATTGGCTGCATTCCTAATGAGGTTTATGAGTGACTGTTAGTAGTATGAGCTGATTGGCTATTATCCCACTGAAGTCGATGAGTGACTGTTGGTAGTATGAGCTGATTGGCTGTGATCTCACTCAGGTCGATGACTGACAATTAGTAGTATGCACTGGTTGGCTGTGATCCCAATGAGGTCGATGAGTAACAGTTAGCAGTATGAGCTGATTGGCTGCATTCCCAATGAGGTCAATGACTGACAGTAAGAGCAGGGCGGGCACAACCCCAACTCTAAATCTCTAATACCCTTCAAAGGAGAGTGGGCACAGAGGTGGGTCAATGTGCCAGCTGGAATGGAATATCACACAGCTATTAAAATCATTGAATAACAATCCGACTGACGCCATTTCTCCCCTCTGTCTCTTGTTTTATTGCCTCACTTTAACATGTGTTAAGTGTCTGAGCAGCTGCTTCCATTCCAGCCATTCTGGAAGAGGCCTATGCACCTGCAGGGGATAATAGTGTACAGGGCTAATCAATGCTTATGCCACAGCCTACGCTCTTTTGTACTAGAAACTTCTATGTCATTAGCACTTGAGGTATAGCCTGGGCTAAAAATCCATTCTGTTCACTATTTCTGTAAGGGCTGGTTTCAAATCAAGTCCCATTTTATTTGTCACACGCTCCGAACACAACAGGTGTAGACCTTACAGTGAAATGCTTACTTACAAGCCCTTAACCAACAATGCAGTTTTAAGAAAATACCAACAAAAAAAAGTAAGAGATAACAAAAACATATCATTAAAGAGCAGCAGTAAATAACAATAGCGGTGCTACATACAGGGGGTAGCGGTACAGAGTCAATGTGTCAATGTGCGGGTGCTCCGGTGTCGAGGTAATTGAGGTAATTATGTACATGCAGGTAGGGTTATTAAAGTGGCTGTGCATAGATAATAACAGAGAGTAGCAGCAGCATGGGAGGGGGGTGCAAATAGTCTGGGTAGCCCTTTGATTAGCTGTTCAGGAGTCTTATGGCTTGTGGGTAGAAGCTGTTTAGAAGCCTCTAGGACCTAGACTCGTTGCTCCGGTACCACTTGCCGTGCGGTAGCAGGGGAAACAGTCTATGACTATGGTGGCTGGGGTCTTTGGTTTCCCAGACACAGATTAAGCCTAGTCCTGGACTGAAAAGCAACCTCAATGGAGAGTATCTAGTCTCGGCTTAATCTGTGTCCTGGAGTCGGCCCTAAGAGTATATAAAGCAGGGAATTGTGGGGTATTGTTCCTGCCAATCAAGCTTCATAACCAGACATGGTATCTAACCCTATATAAATAGCCTGTCTTAAACACCCGCCCATGATTTAAAAAATGAAGTAGGCTTCCTTAATTCAAATTCACAAGCGGGGGTTGCCTTGAAACATCTTATTTTAAGTAAAGGGAACTTTTCCTCCGCAGGGCACAGGGAGGAGGCGAGAAGAGATTACCATTTTAATAAGTAGTGTAGAAGGCTGAGCAGACCAGATAGACAGACGAGGCCCTCACTTGGTGATTAGGCATCCATGCCAAAGCCCCCTTCGAAATGGAGTTGATAGTGCTGAACTATCCATCACCATTCAATGTGAGTGTTTGTGTGCATGTGTCACCATCCATGTAGATGAAAAAACAACCACTTAAGACCCGCACAGCTCTTCAGTAAATGTCCCCTAGCCTCCCCATTAAGAGACTCGCATCCCCTTTTAAGATACCTTTAAGAGGCCATTCATCTACTGTTACCTCATCGATCAACAGGACATCCCACTGGGCACAGACGTCATTTATCATTTTGATTTAATATTTGGTTGAGTTTTCGACTAACATGAACTGAAAGTGAAATCCACAAAACATGCCACTGGATTTAGGTGAAAACAAAGACAATTCAATCCGTTTTCCACTTTGATTCAATGTCATCACATTGAATTACTTTGTTGAAATGACGTGAAAACAACATTGATTCAACCAGTTTTTGCCTACTGGGAGGGCTCTAACTACTCTGTGTCTGTTGGTTTACTGGGCCTTCCATACAGTTATTAATCATCTATGTAGCACTATTCATGTTCATAGTGTGGACACAGAGAGCTAGATCATGGATCTGTGTTATTAGAGGACTGTCTGTCATGGATCAGATGGATCCCATATCAGGTGCCATTAGTTGTAGAGATGATGTGTGGTGGGTTATCCACTCGGAAAGTCATTATTGCTTAGTTATCAATCAAATGTCAGCTATCTATCAATTCTGTATCCTAGCATAGATTAGACTAGATGGCTACATGGATTTATCCCAGTCGCAAACAGACTAGATGAATAAGACAATATGTTCCTTCCCAGATCTCAAATATGCACACACCGCTATAAGTTCTCTCTCTGTTGGCGGAATCATCCTTTTCCTGACATGCCTGTGGGCGTCTATGACGTATCGCTAAGAATGATGATCCAACATAGCCCTCCCCTTGCTGGCTGTTCACCAGACAACTGTGTTGAGTGTTGGACATTGTTGGACGTGTATTTGAACAGAGGGGTCTGAACCAGGCAGTCCGTAGGGTGTTCGGTCATCTCTGATGACATCCTGTTGGGCGTGTGTGGAGGGAGGGAGTGAGGGAGGCTGGTGGTGGGTTAGGGCTGGTGCCAGTGGTGTAAAGTACATAAGTAAAAATATTTTAAAGTATTTTAAACTACTTAAGTAGTTTTGTGGGGGCTTTTTGTACTTGTACTACTATTTATATTTTGGA